>NC_139021.1:81386161-81623960 GCF_964662115.1 Mustela nivalis
TACCAATCTTATTTCACTAATCTTGAGGAAACAAACTATCATCCGTATTAGCTGCTCAATAAACATTTTTTGAAAAAAGAAATGGAAGAAATATTTGAGGCTTGCCATGTGGTTTTGATGAGCTAGAAAGCTATAAAACGTGTTTTGACTAAAGAAAGATCTTCCTTATCTGGTATGTTCTATATGATTTCATAGACTTTTCAGGACTAATACCTAATATTTGTTATTTCTTTGTCACTGAAGTTAATTTACCTCAGAAGCTTCCATTTTCTTTCAGGTGAAATTCTTCATCTTGCCACCTTCAGATAACTCAATCTATTTCCCATTTAAAGACCATTTAAAGGTCTCTCTGGGGTAAATTCTCAGTTAAATCCACAGGCTCTCTCTCCCCTCTCTCCCCTACCCTTTTGTATTGTGGTCCCAGGGTTGAGGGAGGAATCCCTGGCTTCCGGGTTAGTCTAGCTCCTGAGGGGAAAGTAAATCCTTGCCAATTCTCTCCATGTAGGCAACTAAGGTGGGGTGAGGGTGTGGGGGGGTGCCTCTCCGGGTTAGTCTAGCTCCTGAGGGGAAAGTAAATCCTTGCCAATTCTCTCCATGTAGGCAACTAAGGTGGGGTGAGGGTGTGGGGGGGTGCCTCTCCAGGGAGCATGCTGGTCTCTCTCTGGACTCGGCCCTCTCTCAACATACAGTGTATATTGATTTTCTAAGGCTCAGCCTTATCCTCTCTTTGGAGACTGACTGGAACTCCTAACTCTGTAGCTTCTGCTTCAGGGATTTTGGGCTTCTATTTAAATATGCTTTGGATGAGTTCTCTAGTTCTTAATTCTTAGCCATCTTCCCTGCTGACCTAGGCTGTGGGTGGATGAAGCATCCCTTCATCCCAGGAGAGCCTGGTTCTCTCTACCTCCCCTCCTCACCCTTCCCCTTTCAACTTAGGTCCCTTCAAAAAGACTCCTTCGAAGTGATTAGAGAATGACCTGTTAGGAGGAGCCCAAGCCTTGGGAGTCTCTGGCCTTGGGTAAGCATATGAGTCCCCATACTTCAACTTTAGGCTTTCTGTGGGGCAGGCTCTTAAGCTCCTGATGTGAGCTCAGTCTGTCCCTCACTTAAATTTCAGAATTTATCTTTCAGGGCTTGGTTTCTCTGTGTCACTTCCAATGTATCTGGGGTTTGAACAAAAGGCTTTCATAGCTCCAAAAGGGTCTGGGAGAGGGTCTTGTCTCCTGGACAGAGAGTAAAAATTCTCCCCATGTACTGTACACTCTTCTATTTGAGACTGATTTGTTGTGAAGACCAGAGAGGAATCCCTTCCTCTCTCCTTCTCTGCTTCCAAGAGCAGAATATGTGGAGCTTGGATCCTCAAGTTTTGGTGAGGATATTTATGTTGGAAGCATCTGGTACACAGAGCTGTTCAGTTATGTTATTTTATTTCATCATAGTGACAGGTATTAACAGTTGAGTAGTAACATTTTCTTTTTAAAACTGAAAAGCTATCTCCATCCCACTGAAAATAAATCATATAGACTGACCCTATTCTTCTATGTTTTTTAAAAGAGTTTCAATTTTCATTGATAATAACTTTAGATGAGAATATTGCTAAAAAAAAGAAAAAGAAAAAACCCCAAACTGACCCTTACTCAAATCTGTTATATACTTATGGATTTATGTCATTTTAAGCTTTTCTATTTCTAAATTAATGATTACTTCTTCAAGCCCTTAAAGATCAGACCCTGGCAAGTCTTAAAATATGATACACATAAAACAGAGTTCTTTTAAAAAAAATTACATTCAAATCACATTCATTCAGCAATTAACTTTGGAGGAAAAAGGAGAATATGCAAGTATAATTCACCACTTAGGAAGATAAGAATGGTTCTTAATTGAAGATCAACAGATTTTAATGCTTATTTATTCAATAAGCAAATAGCATAATTGGGAACAAAGTATCAGTTATACAGAATGGACTAAGAGACCTACTCATATGGACTGAGGCAACATTCCATGTTTTGGGGCAATATTTGTGTTGCATATTTTCTGTGAGCCACATGCTAAGATTAGATTCTCTAATACCTAAGTTTCTTGTTGGAGTAAATTAGCTATATAAAGCTAGCCTTAACCCCATGAAAGAACACCAAATATCCTTTTTATTTCCTCCTGATTTATTGAAGCAACAGATGAAATTGCCAAAACATCTTATGTGACAAGAAGATCAGCCTGATCCTGATATAACGTGCTAAACCACAAAGTGGTCTCCTCAGAGAGATAAAAATGTTTCTAGCCTCACAGTGAATAAAAAAAGGGTTAAGGTATAAGCAGGGAGAGATAGGGGCCTCTGACTAAGCTCTGAGACTATTTCTGGAAGGCTGAAGCATTAGCCAGAGTGAACCAGAGATGAGAGTCTAGACAAGACCACCTGGTGGGGGATGTTGGGGAGTATTTTTCTTTGACAGCTACAATGTAATCACAGAAAATGATCAAACCTCAAAGAAATAAGTCATGAGGGTGTTATCAATCATTCTTGCTCAAACCAAAAATGACACAAAAATCTCAAGGCCACAAGCTCCGTGGTCAAGTTTACAATGAAAGACCTGCCCTAAATACTGGCAGCGGCGATCCATTTGGGACCTACCTCACTCTAGCTGTCTGTTCCCACCTTCAGTTAAACTTTTACTCCATTTCACACTTTTGTGTCTGGGAGATTCATTCCTCCACTCCGTGAGACTAGAATCCTGTGGTCCTGCAACAACAGGATTATTGTTGGGAGAAGGTGAGATAAGGCAAGTGAAATAATTTGGCACAGTCCTGGGAACAGAGAAAAACTGAATACGGAACTCTTTGAAATGAGTGGCTGGAAAAGGATGGGAACCTCTCCAAGGCAAGGCGCAAGCTCACCAGGCGCCCCCAGACCTGGCTGGGTGAGATTTCTAGTAACAACACAAACCACCTGAAAGTGAAAAAGTTGCCATGGCTGAATTTCAGCAACCAGTGCTAACCGGTGGATTTCAAGTAATTTAGTCAGGCCGGAGAATGTACCTCAATAATTCTTTGCAACTGGTTTAAAGTTTTCTAGAAAGAAAGCAAGTATCTATCTGCAACACATATGAAAATTGGTGAAAACAAGGAAAGAAAGAAACAAAGAAACAAATAAATTAAACAATTCCATTCCCAATAGCTGGAAAAATATAAAATATATATAGATGAATTTAACCAAGAACTTAAATGATATCTATGAAAAAACAACAAAGCTTTACTAATAATGGACATGAAGGAGGAAATTCGAATGAATAAAAAAGACACACTGCTTTCTTTAGTGTGAAAACTTAATGCTACAGAAATGTAATTGGAATCCATCTTGTCAATATATTTAATGCAGATTGGATTACATTTTAAATTTGGTTAAAATATAAATGATTTTAAGGTGAGTCTGAAAGAAAAGACCATGTAATTCTAAAGAAAGAAGAAAATGGGGCAGGAAATCATTTTCCTTTCATTTAAAAACATTTTATAAAATACAAAATAATAAAGCAATGGGACAGATCTATGAATTCAAACAGATATAGAGTCAAACATAAATAAAATTTAGAAAAAATAAACTGGCTTTTCAGATTAGTGAAAAATTTAATAATTAATGTTGGAAGACTGGCAACATATTTAGAAAAAAGATTTGTTTGAGAGCTTCAGTTTCTAATGTAAACTAAAAATTAAAAAATCTCTAAGTATGCTAAGTGCTTAAATTTTAAAAATAAACAAATAGTACAAGGGGATATATAAGTATTTTTAAATGAATGCATATAAACAAAGAGATAAATTTAAAAACTCTTACATGAAAATGTACCATAAATAAAATCGATCCTTGAGAGACAATTTGGAAAAAAATATTTGTAACATATAGGAGAGATAAAAAGGTAATATCCCAAATAAACTGCAAGAACTTCTAGCAAATATTATCAAGGAAAAGAGAGAAAAGAGATAAATAAATAATATTTCAAATATTATCATATCAAATATATTGATGAATATAGCTATAGATGAAATAGAGACTTAATATTGTAGGTAAATTTTTGTCAAAGCTTCAAAGAACAAATAATCCATTTCTTAAACAAAATATTTTATAGCAAAAAGGAGAGGAAATAGCCAACTTATTTATGAGGTTAATATAAGCTTAATACCAAAACCAGAAAATGAAACATAAGAAAAAGTTGATATAAACAAATTTCATTTACAAATACAAACGTGGGGCGCCTGGGTGGCTCAGTGGGTTAAGCCTCTGCCTTCTGCTCAGGTCATGATTTCAGGGTCCTGGGATCAAGCCCCACACTGGGCTTGAAGCAGCAGGGAGCTGCTTCCCTCTCTCTCTCTGCCTGCCTCCCTGTCTACTTGTGATCTCTGTCTGTCAAATAAATAAATAAAATCTTTAAAAAAACAAAAACAAAACGAAACAAAAAGACAAATACGGATGCAAAACCTTAAACTCCACAACAGTGAGTTGAAATCACTAGTGATTATATATATTATCAGTCTAAACTTTGTAATTTATAAACAAACACAACTACAGTAATATCAAAAGTGCACACACGGAAACAAAGAAAGTAAAAGCACTTCCTTCAGATGGGAAGAAGGAGATTGCCTCAGAGTGGAGGGTAACAAGAGCTGGTACTTTAAAGGAAGTTTTTGTTCATTTGTTTGTTTGTTTGTTTTAAAAGATCTTATTTATTTACTTGACAGATCGCAAGTAGGCAGAGAAGCAGGCAGAGAGAGAGAGGGAAGCAGGCTCCCCGCTGAGCAGAGAGCCCGATGCAGGCCTCGATCCCAGGACCCTGAGATCATGACCTGAGCTGAAGGCAGAGGCTTTAATCCATTGAGCCACCCAGGGGCCCAGCCTGGCACTTGATGCGTAATTTATTACAGTTTAAAAAAAAAATGACTGAAATAAGTATGGAAAATTCTTGAGACTTAATAAAGCTAGAGGTAGGCTTAAATGTGTTTTATATTAGTCTTTATACTTTATTTGAAATATTTCATAATAAAAAAAATATGAAGAGCCCTTCAAAAGAAAAATGTTTCCAGTTGACAAATGTTCAAATGATAGGTAAATAAGCTCAGAAAAGAAGAAATGCAAATGATGAATAAGCATATTAAATAACCCAGTCTTATCTGTAAAACATGTTACCATGTTACTATAATTGTGGATAAGATTTTGAGAAAGGGGCACCTAGGGGCTCAAATTGTGATCCTGGGGTCCTGTCTGGCTCCCTGCTCAGCGGTGAGCCTGCTTCTCTCTTGCTCTCTGTCCCTCCCCCCATTGTGCTCTCTCTTTCTCAAACAAATAAATAAAATCCTTGAAAAACAAAAAGGCTGTGAGAATGCTGATGTTAATATAATTTGATATATCAGATCTGTGAAGAGTGATTTTATTTAAAAGACAATATTTTGTATCTCTTGTCCTGCTCTCCCACAAATACGAATTTATCTTAAAGTGACACAGAGATAGTGTATACACAGAATAAAGTAGAAGATTCTTCTCAAAGCACATGGTAAAAGACTGAAAAATTCTGAGAAGAGCACAGTAATGAAATGGATTATTATTCAGTCATTAAAAATAATGTTACAGAAGAATATTTATTGGCTTGACAGCTTGTCAAAAATTAAGGAAGTTAAAAAGATTATATACCTTATGTTCTAAATTCCATTATACACACAGAAGTATATAGGACCTTACACATGCATACACACACAGCACATGCACAACACACACAAGCACACATATACTCTGCACACACACACACGTACACACAAAGGGCAAGACAAAACAATGACTAGAAATTTCTATGGCAAAATATGAACAGGGATTTTCTCTGGGGAGTGGGATTATTATTATTCCCATTTTCTTAGTTGTACCTTCCTGTGCTATCCAAATTTTTCACAAAAAAACTCATTTTTGTTTTTTTATAAAATAAAAAACTTGAGGTTTAACAAGAAGAGGAATGTGTTCTACCTTTTATTATCAAGTTCATCACCAAATCCCTAGATAGTCGAATTATCATTTCACATTATCTGTGTTTCTTACACGAAAGCCCATTATTCCTCCTGTACCCTAACCTTTCCTTGTCTTTTATTAGAGGTATAATATAATTAGTTGCTTGTCTTATTAAGGCTGGTTTAGTGATTGAGACATTTCTTGAGACAAGGCAGATGTTTCTGATTAATTTACTCAGGTTGATTAGATTAAAACTCTGAAATGGAAATATTCATCCATGTTGAAATTAGCTTTGCCTGAGTTTATCATGCTAAATGGTTGTACAGTTTGGATTATACTGATACAGAATGATAATGATGTACGTAGATTTACCTGCATTGACTTCTGCTGTTTGGTTGTTTCTTTACTATTTCTTAAAAAGTTAAAATTGTCATCTTTTGACATAAAATATGATACCATGGTAGAAACTAATGCTCTTTATGTTTATTTTCCTTTCTTTCATTTTAAGTTTAACAATAAACATCTACTAATTTCTTCCTCTGGACAAAGTCCTCTGTTAGTACTAGGGAGGGACACAGAATTAAGATCTAACTGTTACCTGCTAGTGTTCTGTGCTTTCATGGAGCATTCAGATAGATGCACATACATTGGGGGAGCGGAGTACCATTTTGGGTGGAAAGAATAGTTTGAAAAAAGAACGCAGAAAATTATAGTATCCATTTTTAGGAACTATGAAGTAGCATGGTATAACAGGACCATAGGGTCTGTTTGGTAGAAATAAGTTGGAGATAAGACACTGATAATTGAATTATGGGGTTTAGAATTCATTTTGTATGCAATGGGCATCAACCAAATATTTTAACCAAGATGATTTTCTAGGAAGAAGTGTGACCATTAGAACAGGGAAGGGAAAGACAAGAGACCCAGAGACTGGTTGGGAGGCCAGTGTGCTTGTACCAATAAGGCTTACTGCAGTCTAGAGCAAGACAGTGTCAATCTGAAGGTGAAGCAGATGTGCTTGAAATGGTAAAGGACAGTATTAGCAAAATCTGGGCACAAACTGGACCTCCTATAAAGCAGAAGGGGAATCTGAAGATAACTTCCATTGACCAGGCATGAGAACCTCAAAAGACGATGACGGCATTACCATTATGGAGATGCCAGGAATAGGAATAATGATAACAATGATGATAATGGTAATAATAACACTACGGAGAACCAGAGAAGCTGGTGAGTTTGTTTTATCTATTTAGAGGATGGTACTGTGGAGTGAACCATGTGAAAATAGCCAGCAAAAATGTAACCCTGGAACTCTCCAGAGAAATCAAGACCTAAATTTAAAGGAAAATTGGAAGAAGAGACAAACAGGAAGAAAAAGAAAAGACTGAATAAGAGTAGTCCCAGAAGTCAACAGAAGAAGCTCAAAAAGAAGGAGAAAGTCACTCAAGGGATGAATGAGTTTGATCCATCTAATAAGTGTTTATTAAGACTACAATTTAAAATTTAAAAAAATTCTAAAAAATTTGAAAAGAGACTAAATCTACCAGACATTCTTCTAAGGGCAGTATTAGATTCCCTGACTTCATGGCACTGACCACCTAGTACTTTCATTTATTTTGTAAGTCAAAAGAAAAACACAAACTTTAGGTCAAAGACAATATTTACTATATATTTATCTTTATACCAATGCAGTTGTAAAATATAATTTTTAAATATATTTTTATGGAGGAAGGGGCCACAAAGCCCAATATGCCCAAGGCCAATGAAAGCCATGATACAAAGCCCTGGAGACAGAGCCCCGGGGCTGCTTAGGAGGGAAGGTCAAGGACAATCTCCTAAGGAGCTGAGTTAAGTCTGAGGAGACAGGAAGCTAAGGGATAATGTGTAGAAGAAGTCCAGTGTGAAACCTAACGAGCTTGTCTGAGAGAGGTCCTTCTACCTGGTGGTTTGCAAGTCTCTGGCATCCTTCAATAACAGATAACAGGAGTATGTTCAGAACTAGACTGCAGGGGATTTGGAGGGAATGGGAGGAAAGACTAGAAAAAAGTCTTTCTTAAAACTGCAGTGTTGGGAAAAGGATGATAGGGTCCTCAGTGGGAGAGGAAGGCAGATTGAATCAGTCTTTCATTCCTTTAAATTAACTTCTTATGTGCACCTTGATTCCACATCATTACATGCTGTTCACATTGTCAGGGGAGAAATTTTGGAACTTAATAAATAATTGAATCCTGTCTAAATGGTACTACAATGTTCATTGGGCTCTATAGAGCCAAAGCTAATGCCTGCTAATGTTCAGGAGATGGTAAATGAATATGGTCTAATGCATTGAATTTGAAAACTGTTCACTACTCTTCTGGACTTTTCCAGTCCTTAGAATGGTAAATTAATATAACCCGAGGTGATGGTTATTATCTCAAAAGTGACATTTATCTAAATATTTTCCCTCTTCTTCTCTTTCCTCTGATATTATTTAAATATAATGAAGGAGATTATTTAGACATCTAGCTCCTGACTCATTGTTACTGTAGTCAGCTTCACTGATCCTCAAGAACTTTTCACTTACTGAGAACTCTGTGACTCACCCAAACATACATAGCAATCAGAGGTAAATTGAATTGTGAGTCTGTCTCCCAGCACTTTGCCCTTCGTTTGTTCCAGTTGTATTGTTCAAAAACGTTGCTTAGGCCAACAGTTTTGTGAACTAATATGGTAACTTACTTAGCTCAGATGTTATTGTTCTTGCCTGTGGAATACCCACGCCTCATCTTTCAAGAGAAGACTCCAACGTTGCTTATCTTGTGAAGGGTTTTCTCACTGCTTCTCAGCCCTTTGTTCAGGCTGGACTTCACTCTTTCCTTTTACATTTTGCCCTGATCTGAACATATTTAAGTCATGATGATTGAAGTGTTTAAATTCTGAAGCGAGACCTGCATGGATTACCCCACTTCCTTTTGTCTCTTCCTTATTTATAAAATGAGTATTATTAACCTAGTGTCATCATTTTTGGATCATTTAAGAATAAAATGACGTATTATAGGCAAAGCTCTTAGAACATATTAGATGTCAGTAAATGTTGTCTATTGTTTTTATCAAATGTCATATTTCTTCCTAGACTGTAAGCCACTAACTTCCTGTACTTGTTTGTTGCATTATATGCAGCCCTGGGCATGACTTACAGAAAACAAAACACATAACAAAAGCGTGATTCCCAAGGAGACTTCTCCACATCCCTTGTCCACCTACTCTACCTCCCTCAATTCCATCTGAATACTTCATCCTGAAGTATCTGTAACTTTCTCCAATCTCTTTAACAGACCATCATGTAAATAAGTGTCAGGACTTCCTGACCGATCTTCATCTTCTGACAAATGGTTATGCATGAAGCCAGAGTGATTATTTTTAGCAATCAAAATCAGAACATACTAGTTTAGGCTTAAAACCATTTGGTGGCTTCTATTATCTTTAGGGTAAAGATGGTAAACTTTCCATGGTCTACCTGTTCTGACCCTACACATGTCAGATTCAGCCTGGGCCCCTCTCTTCCTCACTCTGCATTCTTATAGCAACATTGGCCTTTGTCCCCAGTGCTCCTCCCTACCCATGGTCCTGGCATGCAGTGGGGAGAAGGCAGCTTTCCTCTGCCCTATCTGTCTCATTTGCATCCATATGTGAAGGGCTGAGTCTGTACAATGCCTTCTATGCAATGGACACTCAATGAATGTTAGTTGGATAAAAGTGGTTGACAGCTGCTTTTGTGCCATCACTGGTGTGGACGGATGACAAAGGACCAGATGAGTGACAAGTGGGTCCCCAGAGGCTGATGTAGTCAAAAGACAAGGAGGAAGGTTGGACTGTTGTCCAAACCTAGCCTCAGTACTCTTGATGTCCCAGAAACTTAGACACAATCCCAAGAGAAGGGTAGAAGTGAGATCAGAATACTTAAAATAACTACAATTCAGTTTTTGTCACACCAGCAGATTAGGAGGTCAAAATAATAATTAGGTTGAATTATATCAAAATAAAATGAATCTTTCTTGCATGCTTGAACAGCGGTCCAAGACTATTCTTGAGGCCAACAGCCTGCAGCTATAGTTCAGGCGAGATCAAACTAGTAAAGAGAGGAATGAATCATTCTCTCCTACCCTCTTGCTGGGGTCATGAAAGAGGATGGGTGACCTGCCTCCTGCTTTTTTATATTATCCTTCTGTCTGCCATGGCAAAGATAAAGGGAAAAACTACACATTTTGTTCTTGAAGCCACCATGGTGCCACTGTTGTCAGCCATGGTTTTCCTAAAATAGTGTAGTATTTTAAGAGTCACCATACCTTTAATCACAATGGAAATATTCCTTTGCAGAACCAAGAGCTGGAGTTCATTCCAGTTTTGTTCACCTGCATAATCAAGCATAGCTGGTTATGACACCTGAAAGTGCCCTAAAATAATGCTGAACATCTGACCAATCAGCCAGGTGGAATGGATGGTACTAGAAGAAGAAATACAGCTTTGGTACTACTCAGATCTAATCCTGGTATGTTCTTTTAGTTTTTTACTTGATAGCTATGTTGGCAGGAGTATGCCATTTAACCTGAGTCTCAATGTCTATATATATATTATATATATATATATATAATATATATATATATAATTTACTAATATATATATATAATTTACTAATATCTGTTTGGTAAGGTTGTTGTAAAGATTAAGATTGATATTCACAGAACACTTAATGTAGTTTTGGGTGCATTGATGCTTCTCAATGATAATCTTCTATCAGTGGCTGCTCAAAAGCTCTTCAAATTAGAGCTTGAAGTTAGGGAGGAAAATGCCATGTTATATACTATGAAAAATAACAGAAAGAACTTATGAAAGAAATATTAGGTTATCTTCCGGAAAAACTGAAAGATGCAGAAGCCACTTAAAGTCTCAAATGTTTATATGTCTGTGTACAGTGTATTGGGGAGAGTCAGTTACACTTGTAGTTTTAAAACAAGCATCAGGTCAGTTTAATGAATTCATGTTGGGTATGTTTCAGGTCAATTTTAGGCTCTGAAAATCCAAATATGAATATCATATGATTTCTGGCCTCAAGTAGTTTACAGTAGTTTACAGAAATTAAGTATCTCCAGCTGTGGATGGCATGAAATTGATGACCAAAACAGGACTACTAGTGGATAAATTTTGCTCAAAAGAGATAGCTCCAATAGAATGATGATCATGTTTCTTGAAAGATACACATAATTTACAAAATACCATAAGGAATGGTAGAAAACATTCAGGTGAGGCCAAAAGGGAAAAAAGCAGACAACAATATTGTGATATGTAGGACAAACTTCCTGGCAGGTAGAAGATATAAGGGATGGATCTTGTTTGAAAATATAGATCATCTCAAAGGCAAAAAGTAGTAGTGAGAAGGGGATACAACTCTGGAAACGTTCTGCGGAAAGTAGAATATCTGACATTCTTTATTGACAATTTCATCTTGTAGAGGAAGTAACAAGGAAAATTGTTATTTTATATTTGATTCTAAGTAACAAGAAAGAGCTTACTGTTGGAGTAAAATTTATATGAACCTTGGGAGAAATCAAGTCATCTTGGAATTTATAATAGCGAAGAAAGGAAACAGTGGGCATAGTCAGATGTGCATTCTAGACTTTAGGAAAACAGATTTTTCAGAAGTTCATAAAAAGACTGGCATGATTCCATGGCTAGAGACTTTGAAAGGAAATGTAAGAGCAAAAGGAGATAGGAAAAACATTATTTAAAGGAATGTGGACATTAAAGTATGGATGTTGAAGAGTTGAGAGAGAAAAGGACAGACTCAGAGACAGAGATGGACAGAGGAAGGCAGATAGAGGGGAGACAGACAGACAGGACACAAAAATGAAGAGATAAGGGAGATTCAACAGAAGACTGATAAGGAGAATGATGTGTGGGGTGGATGGGCTAGAGAAGTAGACAATGAGCAAAGGCCATCACAAGATTCTGGGAGAGTCATTCCTGCTTTCCAGCTTCCTGTGGTATGGAATCTTCTCTTGGTCAGAAATCCTGAGAAGCTCAGAGCAAGTAACACATATCCTCACAAATGACCCTCTGTTCTTAGTCTCTCATGTTATACCCAGAGGCCTCTTTCCCTAAGAAGGAAGACTTCTCTGCTAGGGAGTACAATATAGTGATGTCCAACTTGTGTCTGACCTGACTGGTTTCTCTCAAAAAGCACAGACAATAACAGGTCCCAAGTCCTTCTTAGGCATAGACTCAACAGAAAACATCATCTAAGAGGAATGTAAAGTTCTGAAAAGAAACTATACAATCATAAATGTTTCCAGTTGTGAAAAAAAGGTATAAGAAGCCAAAGAAATTCACATTCAGTTGCACAGGAAACTCTCAGATGACCTTAGATTTAAAATACATATACAAAACTAGGGAGAAAAATCACATAACCAAAAGTGAAAAGAAATAAATGAAACCCAAAAGGTGGCATAAAAATGGACTTATAAAAATGGACTTATTAAATAGACTGAAGTAGGTAATCCAGAATAAGTTGAAACCTTAGGAAAATGCTAAGAAAGATAAAAAATCCAAAATTTTAAATCAATTATCTTGATTTAGATAAGCAAACAAAATTCTAGACCATGGATTCATTTATTTCTTCAGTTGTTCCACAAGTGATACGCAGGGCATGACTGAGGTATGAAAACAAATGGCAGTTTCTATTTCCATGACCCTATGGTCTAATTTAGAGGTTGCAAAGGGTACCTTATCCCAATATCCTTATCCCAAATAAGGATAGTGCATAGCAATGATAGGTATGGGGGAACGTGTAGATGCTGTGAAATGCTCTGGAAACACAGACTGGGAAGAATGTCATTGGGAAAGAGTGCAAGTTAGGCTTCAGTATGGGTAGAATTATAGCAAGAGGACAACAGAGCCGGGGAGGAGATTAATAAACTGATTTGTATTGTTGCATTACTGAAGGGTAGGCTAGCCTGTGGTAATGAAGTTGCTGGGACATGTAAATAACTCATGACCATTTTTGAAAAGAATATGAAGTCTAGGAGACAGCGTTCATGCCAGATTAACTATAGACATGCAAGACATTTAATATTTTAATATTGAAAGGTACTTATGAATAATAGCTGATACGTACCAGATGATTAGTAGGTCCCAGGTTGGTACTACTGGGATGCCTGTCTCAGACACAAGGAGGATGAGGCTGGGGCTATTTAAGCCCCGTTGCCAGCATCTCCCAGCTGGTGAGACCTGGGATTTGAACCTGCCCTGTCTGAATCAAGAGCTTAAGTCCTTAAAGCGATTTCTTCATTTATCATATTATCTATATGGGTAAGGTGGCTGAAAATAAAGTCAGGTTGGAATAGTAGTAAAGGAACAACGTAAAATGCTGACTGGTTATTCAGGGTTAACCTGTATTTGGTCCTGAGTCATTCAATAGATAAGTGAGTATTTTAAGAAAAGCGTAGACAACAGAAAAAAGATCTATAGTTTTTTTTTTTTTTAACCTGGCATATATACTTAATGCGTCACTACACTATGTATTTTTACAGTAATATTTTATAGCATTTATTGCCTTTTTTTTTTAACAGATAAGGAAACTAAGGCTCAAACATCACAGTTGACCAAAGTCACTCCACTATTAACAACAAAGCTTGGCTTAGAACCTAGAGTCTGTCTGACTTCGAAGCCTGTGTATTCCACACAGTAGAGAGACCACATCTGCAGTACTGTGTTCCGTTCTGGCCATCAAGGTTTAAGAACGTCATTAGTGAATAATTGTATTTAGAAGGAGAAGAAGAAGTGTCTGTACATTGTCAACCTAAAATTCCACCAGGATCTTTTAGGTTCTCTGCTGTGACACATGCCCCTAAGCAGCAAAGCTACGTCGGCATAGCTTGGGATTATTATGAAACGTTCTGAAGGAACTGAATACTCAGAATATACAGTTTTCCTTATTTGAGTGTCTGTGCATCCACCCTTGCCTGTGCCATTCCCACAGTAGTGCAGACCCAGAGACAGAGTTCTAAAAGAAGGTAAGGTCCCACGGACAGTGATGCTTCTACACATTGCTCTATTCTATTACTTGCAGAGCGGAACCCTGGATTGTCATAACTAACGAGGAACTTCTTATCTTCTCTGAGAAAGGAAGGGAGAATTCCGAACAATGACAAGAAAAAGATGAGCCTGATAATGACAAAGCATTAAGCATTCCCATCTTACCTCTCAACACTTTTATCCACCAGTTTGTTGACTGAATGTTGAAATATCTCTTTGTGGTTTCTACAGTAATAATAACCAACCCCTGAGCTAGTCAAACTTAGAAATTCAAATTCTGAATTAGCTTCTACTAGCTGTTCTTTGCCTCTGCTAGTAATATTTCCTGATATTTTGTCTAAACTTAATGGCAGAAGTCTATTTTGATGAGAGTCTGAAGAAGCAAACTTTAGCTAATTTTGACTGTAATTTCAGTATAAAATAGCACTTGCCTTTCCCATTACTTTTTTTGTGTGATTATGCACCAATTGGTAAAACATCGTTTGCTACAACTATAATCACAGAAAATGTTTTGGAAGAAAATTCTACCTATCTGGCAATAGATTTGATATGTCATACAATTCAGGAATTCTGCTATTGTATTTAAGCTATGATGATGATGGCAATGATGATAGTTACTTTGGGTAACACTATCTGAAGGGCAGGTTATCCTTGGTGAACCTCGAGACAGCCATAGAGCCCTGTACAGAGCCTGACACATAGTAGGTGCATACTGAGTAATGAATGAATAACAGTGAATTGACTGCATGAAAAATGATGCTTCTTGCAGAAACCCATGTAAGGTAAGGTCTGGAATAGAGATGGAGGGTGTGAATCTCTAGTGAGAAAAGAGAGGAACAGTCCAGGGCAAGATTCTAAGCCACAGAGGACACTCTTAGTTACTGAAACTAAGGTGGCAGTGATGATGGATGAGATTAATTATAGTTGTGAATATATGTATCCTGTGGGTGATAATAAGAGCTAACATTTATTAAAGGACTAATTGGTGTCAGGCATTCTGTTCTATGATTTACATTTAAAATTTGACTTGCTTTTTAAATTAATTGTGAACTCGAAGCTTTTTAGGGGTAATTTACTCCAAATCCAATATTGTTCACTGAAGTTACCTATGATACAGTACTTTTCAGAGAACTTTTTTTTTTTAATTTACTAATCAAAAGACCAACTGAATGACTGAACAGTTGACTGACTGAATAAACAGCTAATTGTTTATGAACCTATTTTTGCTATCGTGTGCCTTTTTACACAGGGCCCTCATTATACCTTTTCCACAGACCCAGTGGAACACTGGGTAGTGAATTCTGTCCCTGAGCCCAGACCACAGGGAGAGGTGGTGCAGATACAGGAAATATTTGGGGGTTGGTATGTCTCTTAATGTGGAAATTACATTCATCACCCACATCCTTCAGGTACCAGTTCAAGCTACAGTTACTAAGAGAAAAAAATTACAGGCATTGGTCCAAAAACAGAACTCAACAAAGGAGAGGCACTCAAATATTTCCATCCGTTTCTAACTCCCCATAAATCTGTCTCTACATTGGCCTTGACCTCATCATTGACAGTCTCTGGAATCGGGTGAACAAAGCTTGGAATCTTGCTCCTTAATTCTGTAGGGGGTTTGATAAAGCTTTGAGCACATTAGCAAGAAACATTGGTAATCTAATTATTTGGGACATATTAGAAGGCCTGAGTACCACTCATCTGTCCTTTAAATGTAGAACTATCTAAAGGACTCTAGTGAAACTGTAAGGAAGTAGAATTGACAAAGTCGGAGCTGACACTCTAAACAGATACTACTTAATAAGAATTAATTTATCACACAGATGAGGACTTTTAACAAAATTTAAGATTTTATTTCTTTATTTGATGGAAAAAGAGAGAGAGAGCACAAGTAAGGGAAGAAGGAGAGGGAGAAGTGGACTCCCTGCTAAATGACCAGAGCTGAAGGCAGATGCTTAACTGACTGAGCCACCCACGGTCCCCAGATAAGGACATCTTTATAGGGAGGCAGTCTATTGTCCTAAGACTAAAATCTATAATCTGGATGTTTTTAATCTACTAGGTAAAAAAGTAATAAACATTTTAGATAAAGGGAAAAGAGTATTATGTCAAAATAAATTGATCTACAGTAATTTATGGGTTATAAAAATGAAAATTGTAAAACCAAAATTTAGAAAGCAATCAAAATCAAAACCAACAAATTACTAAAGTGATACATTCTAGTACAAAACTAGAACTTCCTCTTTACATCTTTACTCCCAGTTTTCCATCTAAGTTTAAGAGCAGCTGCCCCTGAAATCTGACATAGAACCTAGCAGCTCTTGCATTGGACAGGGGTACCTAGGGTGCCTCTAGCTCCATCAGGACCACTAAGACAGCTTCTAAGTGAGTGAGATCAACCTTGCTCAAAGTCTGGCCCCTAGCACTATAGGCTGAAAAATTTAGTACTGTCAATATTTCAGCAGCAAACTGACTCAGGGGTGCTAATTCATACTAATAAAACTTGCCAGAATGTAATGCATGATTTTGCAAAGAGGGATGTTATTATGAAGGGAAATGGATGTTTGTTCTGATCTGATGAGTACAGGAGAAGGCAAACTGGAAGTCCTGTTTTTGGTGGTTACCTGGTTCCAAGGTGTAATGGCCTCTGGTTTCCACAGCCTACTATGCTCCTAGAGATGATCAATTTAGGATATCCATGCTGACCAGAGAGAGCATCTTCTCCCCATAGGGTGCTTAAATGGAATCTTTGGGTTAGTTTATATCTAACTAGTTTCCTTCCATCTGTATGATCACTGCAGAAAGGGTGCAGTGTGATAAATTAAGTTCCTTTCTTCATAAGTACATCTCAGTTCTGCCTCCCAGAAGTTAAACCCAGGATCCACTGAGGTCTGTGATGTTCCTGAACTTGTCAGAAATGCACTTACAAACACAAGCCATTAATGACATTTGTTATATGTGGAATTTTACAGTTTCAAGGTCAATAGCTAACCTACTTCCTGAGTTCTTTGGGCTTCTCACATGTACAGACACTGAGAGGAAAACCGAACAGGAGTTCAGTGTCCCTTCCTGTCATTTACTTAAAAAAAAAAAAAAAAAAAAGATTTTATTTCTTTATTTGACAGAGAGAGATTGAGAGAGAGTACAAGCAGGGTGAGCAGCAGACAGAAGGAAAGGGAGAAGCAGACTCCTCACTGTGCAGGGAACCTGATGTGGGGCTCTATCCCAGGACCCTGGGATCATGACTGGAGCCGAAGACAGACACTTAACTGACTGGGCCATCCAGGTGCCCCTTTGTCATTAACTTTTTATTACCTTTCCCTCAATGGTACATTTATTTATATAGGTAAATTTGTTACCTGAAGAGATGTGGACATGCAGCTGGTCAAGGAATAAATCGAGAGACTTCCATGTAGGCCTTCTCTGAGGCGGGAACCCGAAACTTTTCTGACTTGCCTTATTCCAATGAAGGATGTGATGTGCACATTCAATTGGTAGTAACAAAAAATGGCCTCACTATATTTCTAATTCTCTGTTCCATTGAATGGACATTTTACTCCACCACACTTTCTCACTTTTGCAATTGTCTGTGTACTTATCTCTTCCAATTATCTTTTCTATATACTGTTGTGACTGAAATCATGACTTAATTCCCTTAAGTCACCAAAAATCAAATAGAAATGTCTCTCAAAACATAGCTGTCAGCTGAAGTTTTATTCTGTGTGAGGATAAAAGCTATTCTATTTTAATAATTTTCATTGGTTTCTGCCACAAAGATTCATTTGTAAGCGTTCCTTTTTAAATTTAAAAGATACTTTCACTGATGCCATTTAATATTACTCTTCTGACTGATTCTGTTATCTGCTGACACAAAGATCCCGTCGCCTAGGGAACCTGAAGCTAGCCCCGACAATACAAAGTGTCTGAGCTTTCTTCGTTACTCTGCCTCTGACTTATTTTATGAAAACTGGTAATTCGCTTCACCACTCTCTGCCTCCGCATCCGAAAAATAAGTTGGGTAACTATTGTCAACAAACATAGCATGCTCTTTATCTGCTGTCCATCAGCGTGCTCTCCCCTCGGCGGGGGAGGGAAAAATCAAAAGACAGAGAAGGACTCAGCAGTTGTTAATATCCTTGATGTAAATACATCGTCTGTAAATCGTGTCTTGAGAACAATGGTATAAATGCCAAAGGCGTTTACAATGCTGTTAAAATAGGGATCGACGTTATTGCTTATTTTATTGTTTTTCAGGCAGGTGATGGAGAAGCTTTTTTCCTTCCCAGTTTTCTTTTAGTCCCTACAGCGGGACTTCCACTCCACCGGTGTGGGATCCCAAGACTGCCTACCTTCCCAAAGCAATGTAGATCACTTGAGAGTGATTTCAGTATGTGAACTCAACAGAAACCAGGGTAGTTCCATGGTTAACCCAGGCTGTCAGTTCAGGTATTATCTTGGCTTGCAATTAACCAATCCTAGGACCTGAAACAAGTTCAATAGTCTTTTTGAGTCCTAGTTTCTTCATTCACAAAATGAAGGATATTAACAATATCAACCTCATGGAGTTGATGTAAATAAGAATCAAATGAGAATATGTGTGGTATTTAGCATAAGGCAGGCATGAAATAACTGGTAAGTATAAATGTGGGAGAGATCGAAACGCTTTCCCATTTATTTCTACCACTGCCTGTTTTGTTTTTTTTTTTAAGATTTTATTTATTTATTCATAAGAGATAGAGACAGAGAGAGAGAGAGGCAGAGGCAGAGGGAGAAGCAGACTCCTCAAGGAGCAGAGAGCCCAATATGGGACTTGATCCCAGGACCCCTGGATCATGACTGGAGCCAAAGGCGGACACTTAACTATCTGAGCCACGCAGTCACCCTTTACTACTGCCTTAAATGACAAACCCCTCCAGGGCTATTAGCTCTGGACTATGGATGGACTGTTACCATGTGATATATCCCATAAATTTCCCAGAGGACGGGGTTGGAGGGTGGCAGTGAAGCAAACATCTTCATTGGCATCCCTTGAAAAAAACCTCTCCTGGACTTCTTCTCCCCCATCACTCCCTCCTATTTTGCCACATGCACAGCATCAAGGATTTTGGTTTGAAAATGATTAAAAATTATTCTCTCTTCAATGCCTTTATTTCCCTGCTTCACCTCCCCTGACCTGCTGAGAGTCTAGATCAATAGCATAAAATTAAATTTCATTTGTCATGTTAAGTCATCATTTGTGGTGATACATTTATATAGAAAAAAAAAAAGCAAGAAGAAAAAGATCTTTTACTGACTTTGTAAAAGTTGAAGATTGCAGATTAAACAGCTAGTTCACCATGTCCTTTCTCTTTTAACTGGAAATTAAACTGATGTAGATTCTTCTTGGCACGTAATAACAGTAATCTTCTGGAATAAGATGGGTCAAGGGAATCATTTTCAAAAGGCATTTCGAAAAAAGGGAAGAATGCCATGTTTGATTCTTTCTGTATGACTCTCTATTGTGGCCTAAGTTCAGATGAGGATTCCAAGAGAACCAGGAAACTGGGCACGAAGACCATAAAAAGGATCAGCATGGCAGCAATGTGGTCTTCTAGACTTGGAGCTAGAGACTTGAGGGTCCTGTCCATATGAATCCTTATAGGCTCCTCTATGTTAATTAGAAATGATTTTTGTCTCTCTGGTGCACTGCCCCCATGTAAAAACTAAATCTCTGTCATAGAAAAATCACCACTTTATTCCATTAAGCTCCTACCTCTGGAAATAAATGAAGACTAACTAACTGAGAAACAAGAAAACTTATGAATTCAGAGCTTGTTATGACCGGGGAGTCAATCACTATCTTGTTTGTTTCACAGTGATCCAAAGGTTGGTGGAGGAGAGGGAAAGCGTCATAGAGGAACAAAAAAGAAGGCTTCACATATGCCCCATTTGGAGGATTTTGGCTAGAGATGTGGTATCCTGTATGATTGGTTTGTCATACATAATTTGGCTTTTTCTGGTTGATCCTAAGTTAAAAGTGGAGATAACAATTAAGGAAGCTATCAGTTATTAAGCAGGTCTTGACCATTTGGGGTCCTTTGTTATAGGGGTTGTTGTTTGGCTCCCTGGATTGTTACTAGAGAGCATGGTCAGATGTCCTATTTGTCTGAAATGAGGATAGCCGAATGGCTTCCTGGCTTGCTAGTGTGTTTGATATGATGGCTTTCTAAACTTGTTGCTAAAGATTTGGGGTTAGAGCTCTATTTTTAATATATGGTCTGGTCATTGTTCATTTGTATATTTGTTCTCTCATAACTGTAGGTTGATGTTGCATCTTTGGGGAACAAGCCAGAGAAAACTTATCCCTTGGGTTTTCTGTGTTCTGAACCCATTTGGAGTTCCATGGATGACAGATGCCCATTAAACATCCTTTCAGCATATGGTGTGGGGAAGCAGAGCTAGAAGTATAGGCCAAGATCCAGAGCTCAAGAAGAACATCAAATTTATACTTATAGGTTCTGCTCATAGGCAGAGTAATAAGCAAAAAATTGAGAATGTGTGTCTGCAGCCACAGAAAACACAGTTATAACTGGTATTTCCAAATACCTAGAAGGCTCATGAGGAAGAGGCCTCCAGTGTACCCCACTGAGTCAAGGTAGCAGAAAAAATGTGAGAGTAAATTTAGTGCAAATATTAGAGCTCCCTGACAATGCCATGAAAGGCTTTCTGGAAAAAAAAAAAAAAAAAAAAAAAAAAGGATTTTTTCCATTGGCAAGCTCTGGTAGAGATATCATCTACAAAGATTGCTATCTAAAAGGTCACTCAGAGGACAAAGCGGGGCTGACCTTGATCCTGGGACGATTACAGGAATCTAAAAGTTAAGGCAAGTCTTACTATTCTCAATAAGTAATGAATAGAATTGAAGGAAGAGTGGCAATTAGGTGGAATAAATGATTAATAAGTTCCTGAATCATAAATGGCAAGAGAGAAAATTGGGGAAGTATATCTAATAAGAAACATGGTAAAAAGAGGAGGGAGGCAGGAAGGAGTGTAATAGAAAGAGATGACAGAGAGAGGAAGAATAAATGAATATGAATAAAGTGTGTGAAAGAGAAAAAAGACACACCTGGAATTCAACATAAGAAAGGTCAATAGCTGCACGGAGCAAAAACCATCAGGTGCTTGTCCCTGTGAGCCCCAGGTGCTTGGTTACCTCTCACATGTACAGGTCGGTGGAAATCTGAGTAGGAAGTTATGCATCCCTGATTCCTGAACCCTGCATTCCTGTTGCATTTATGCGGATTTCCAGGGGGATGCAATTCAAGAACTCTAGAGACAATCATCATGGGGAATTTATAAGCCACAGAATTAAGTTTTGCATTGAATTACTGCCACTCTGCCAACCAACTGTCATCAAGAATTTTATTTATTCTGCTTTTACATTCCCTAATTACTCATTATTCTCTGTGATTAGTTAAAAGAAGAAATGCACATTGTAGGCATCCTATTTCAGGATGCAATCTGAACAGTGTAGAACAGTCTTGCCTGAGCAAGACGGAAGGCAAGAGGAGTCCTAATATTAACTGTGTGTTGGGTCAGGCACTGTGCCAGACATTTTATAAACAGACATTTCTTCATTTAATCCTCTTAAAACCTCCTAGAAGAATATTACCATTCCAGTTGTTTAACTGAAGAAAATGAGTGTCAGCATGACCTAGTAACTCACAAAGATAACCGAGCTAGTAATGGGCAGTGCCAAAATTTAAAGTCAGATTTATATGACTCTAAACCCATAAATAACAAAACATGAACAAATAAACAACATGTATTCATATACACCTTAATTAATAATTAAAAGAAGCTAAAGTATAATAAGTTAATGAAATCCAGAATATAAATTCCAGTTTTATATTTCATTGATGAGATGAGAATTATTTTTTACTCAAAACTTGGTTGTATGCTCTGATACCTTAACAAATGGTAAACCTTCATAAAATATTTTACGGATTTTTTTTTTTGTAGCAATGTGTAGAAAGTTATTGAGAATCTCATATGGCAGAATATTCCATTGAGACACTATTTGTGTTTTCTAAATCACAAGTTAGTCATGAAAGAATGAAAGGAATCCCTCTTCTTGACAATACCCTCTCTCCAGGTGGAAAAGATGACTTCTTTGCTTATTGCCAAGGAGAGTTGACATCTTTTGGTATGTGTCAGGGTGAAAAGAGGTTTCTAGCTGACTCTCTGAAAAAGTAAAAAATGACTACCTCTGTTGTAGAAAACAGGTCCAGGAAGAAATTAAGCTAGACTGTCTCAGAATGTTCCTCAAAATCTGATAAGGGAAATGATCCTACCACTATATGGCAGTTATTAGAGCTGGTCACCAAACATTTCTGGTTCCCCAAACAGTCATAGAGTAGGGCCGTCCTTCCTGGCCCTGTGGAGTTGGGTGTGGTCATGTAACTTGTCTGACCAAGGAAATATGGAAGTATAAGCTTTACATGCCAGGGTGGGATCTGCATTACTGTCTTCCTTCCTTGATTCTGACTAATAAATTTCAAGATGGTGGCTTACGAAGTAACTTACATCCTAGAGAAGACTGTGCAGAGCAGAGCTCTCATCTGGCCTGCATACAACATTAGGGAAGAGTTAGAAATAAATATCGCTTGCTTTAAGCTACTAGGATTTGGAGGCTGATTACTACCCCAGCATCACCTAACAAACCATGATTGATACGCTATAGAAAGTTGGATACCCTGGTTAAGGACATGGACAGCCAAGCTTGTCAGTGTGCATGTGTATGGTTTGGAGTGTGTTTATATCACTACGTCATGTCAGTCAAGCAACAATCTACTGATGATGAATGCTTGTTTGATGAGGCTGGGGGGAACAAGAAGATTCTTAAGCATGGAACATGCAGTCAAATAGAGTAGGAGAAAGAGGACACGAAGTATCAATGGCAGTTACGTAAACTAATAATCAGTAACAGAATACTGCCATTTGTTTGCCAAGTAAGTTGTGAAGTTCATAGGCAGTCATGACATTTTATAGATGTGAGAACCAATCAGGTTTCGGTATAAAAAGACCCAGTTGACATCCTGATTCCTGATCTGTTGTCTCCCTCTCTTCCTTCTTCTTCTCCCCCAACTTCTTTTTTTACTTCTTCTTAATTTCCTGGAACATTACCTTTCCACTTACTGTCTCTTGGATCCTGCTATTTGATTTAAGTTAAAATGTCTCATTCTACTCTCCCTCCAATTTTTTAATTTCCATTCATTTTACTTCCATTTTTGTCATGGTCCCGAAGTCTCTATTCCACTCAATGGAGTCCCTTTCCACTTTGTCACCTTTATTGATTAACATGTCTATTTTTTATTAACTTTCTATTTCAATTACCATACATTTTCCCTTGTTCCTTCCTTGGTTCATTATTATTTTATAATCTCCTATTTCTATTATATATAAATCATGTTTTCTCTTTAAATATTTTGCACATGCTTTAAGTCTTTTTCTGTTTGCCTAACTTTTTCTATTTCTATGAATATCAAGTAACCCAGTTATAAGTCTCAGGATTTTCTTTTCATGTCCGTTGTAGTATTTGTAGTATGGAGTTGTGACTTTATCTTCAACAGGAGTTATGTTTCACAGCAGTCTTGCAAGTGCTCTGCAGTCTGGAGTTTGCCCTATAATTTTGCCCTACAATGGGCCTACAAGTGTGGTTTCATGATTATCTTTACCAAGATCCTATAAGATTCTTGAGCTCAAATTAGTTTTTTCATGGGTTTTTCTTGACAGTGTTTTACTCATGGTCTAGGGCCAGAATCTACTCATCTGGGTGCGTTTTTAAGGTGTCCAGGTCCATGTAGTTTATTCACTCCTACTACTTGCAAGTTTGTACACTCCAGTTGGTAATGTTTCTATTTATTTCTGCTTACCTGGAGGACTTCTCAGGTCCTACTGCAACAGACCCCATGTTGCAGACAGGAATCCCAGTGAACAGGATTGGTAGGGAAGAGAAACTCAGAAAAGAAGTCATGTTGTACAACAAAGAGATAACTAACATCATGGGACCAGGGCTTCAGGGAAATACCAGACTTAAAGCTAAAGTGTCAAGCAACAACACTGGCATTTTTAAGTTAAAGAACACCCCAAGTGGTAAAAATTAGATATATGAATTAGCATAGCAATGCTGACTATAGTTATTACACAATATTCTGACACTACAGTAAGACGGAGAAAAAGGAAATGGTGGTAGTAGACATTTGTTCAGATCATGACTTTGACCTAGGCCTGGGTATATCCCACCTCCACAGTATACAAGGTATAATCAATGTTTAGATGGCTGTTACAACAATTAAATGTAATTAAATAAACTAATGCATGCACCCTGTTAGAATGGAGTATTATAGGGAACTTTCAGTGGCAAAGGTCAGAAACCAAATCTGAGCTGGATTCGCTTAATTGAAAAAATTGAAAATTCGCTTAAATGAAAAATCATTGACTCAACTTAACTGAAAAATCTAAGGGTAGGATGGCTTAAAGTGTGGTCTCGTATCATTGGGAATTTCTTTCTGAGTTCCTTTGGTTTTGTGTGTCTTTCTCAAGCAGACTGTTCTCAAAGGTGATGAAGTACAGTTGCATGTTGGATATTATATCTGCCCAGCACAGGCTTTTTTGTTGATAACACCCAGAAAAGCACTGGGGATGACTCCAGGTTGGTCTGATCTGGGTTATGTAGCAATTCTGAAAACACCAGGAATGATGTTATGTAGCAAGGTCAGCCTCATGAGCTCATGCCCCAGAGTTTTAGATAGGAGTTCAAGTACGTGAATGGATCTCACCTGGAGTTAATAGAGTCAGGAAAAGGGAGGGTTTCTGAGTTTCTGTTATTGGCAAAAAGGACAATAGATGTCAGTTGGGTGAAAACACTAAACGTTTGCTATCACCTATGGCTGGTACCTAATGCATGTCCATCAAATTTGAGTTGTTTTTATTGTTCTGTCATTAACACTACTATTAGTTGAATCCTTGACATATATGTGTCCACTTTCAAATCATTTCTCTTGAATTCTCCAGGATTTGCCTACAGCTGGCTTTATTAACCCCAAGTTCTGACCCATTTATGCTTGAGACATATTCGAAGCACAATACAGTCTCATGAGGGGATTTAGCACTAATTTAGGATTTATAGGCCAGGAGTGAATCCTGAATCTCTCACATACAAGCTGGAGCAAGTTATTAAACCGTATTTATCCTTTGTTTTCCCATTTGGAAAATGAGGCCAATGCTAACTATCTTACAGTGTTGTTCAAAGTTTTAGAAATAATACATAGTAAATTTCTAGCACTGTGTCTGGTCATATAATGCTGTAAACTAATGATGTTTTTAGACCATTTAGCCTAATTCCTGATACAAAACCGGTACCTAATAAATAGCAATTATTGTGGTTAGCATTCCATAGTTAATGGTTATCACTATTCTTCTTTAACTTTAGACCATGACCTTGTAGGGCCCAGAGTTAGGAGTTGAGATCACAAGGCTATTATGTTGCTAGCAGTCATCTGGCTAATAAGCCAAGAAAAACAGGGCTGTACCCACCTCAAGTCTAGCCCTGACATAAGTACAGCCATCTTGCCAAAGCAAAAGCTGGCACCTTGCACCCCCTCTCCACCCGCTCCCCTCCCCTCGACAGTATGTGTGACATTCCTCAACCACCTCTAACTGCCCTAAAAGAAAAGCAAATAGTTAATTTACAGAGATCACAATCCTGCAAGACCAAAGTCTCCCTAGGTTTACAAATTTCCTAGAGATCTACAAACAAAGAAGCTATCTAACAATAGCACAATTTCCAGAGGCAAATAACTCAGTTCCTCAAGCCCTAAATAAAGTTAAATTTCTTCTAAACCCAAATCTCACTAACAAGGACGCTTGATAGCAAGAATGTGACATTCCACCAGGAAACTCCCAATTGTCTTCATGCTAGTGCCTCATTAAAGGGAAAAACAGCTTTGGCTTGATAGTAACCAGGTCTTCAATATCCTGACAGTCTTCTTTACCCTGATAGCCCTTCCGAACACCCCATTTGTCCTCACCCACCGCCGCGTCCACCCCTACTCTGCCTTTAAAAACTCTGACTGTAATCTGGCTTGGGGTCCAAGTCCCTACTCCGCTGTGTCGGGTATACTTGGGCCCAAGCTTAAGCTTGTCAGATAAACCCTCGTGTAATTGCATCGGTGCTTGGCTCCTTGGTGGTCTCTCAGACGCGAAAACTCAGGCATAACACAAATCACACCTGATTTCACAGCACCCTTTGGGTACCAGGTATCTTGTGGTTGCATCCCTTGGCTCTCCTCTGATCTGTCCCAGGGAGTTGACTTCAGGCAGGGTTCATGTCTTCCTCCCTGGGCTGAGGGAGCTCGAGTTCCACATCAAATTAGAGCAGTACGTGCGTGTCTGTTGTGTATAGGCTTTATTTGTTTTAGAAACCACTTTGGAAAAAACCTTTCCACTGTAATTTTCAATACCACAGGAATTTGACACTGTGCCAAAAATATTAAACATAATTAGAGTAGCTCTTACGTGTTTAGTATTGTGCCAAGAACATTTTTTCCTCAAAGGTATTTTGACTAGAATGCCCTTCTGCGTAAAACTAACTGACATCAAAGTTATGTCTGATATACTCAAAACCATTTACATTATTAATTTCTAGTTAAGGCCTCCTTTGAGGGTGGGCTTAAGATCAGTGATGCTGAGTGGAGCTTATGAATAATTCATTTATAAATTAAGGAAGTTTTCAACAAGTTAAAAGATAAGATTAAATGATGTCTTAGAAAGGATAATTGCTCCATTGGAGTCTAGAAATTTGAAGTATTTCCTTTGAAATCTCATTAATCATATCTATATATTCTATTTAGAGCCAGCTTCAACTATGATTATCCAAAGTCATTAAGTGTAGTTTTGAAAATTTTACAAATTCATCACAAATATGTTCTATATTTTCATGTGCTTTCATGATCTAATTTTTTAAATTTATCTGTTAATTTTACTGTTACTCTATTTTATATTTATGTATTTAGTTTCTCCTCAATTCTTTGTAGAAAATGCTTAGCCCCATACATGCAACTAAGACTAGGAATGGGAGACTGAGAAACATGGTCAAGGACCAGTGAAATATTATTGTGCCAAGTCAGTAATATCTGTAAAATAATTAGTACCTTTTATTCAGTGTATACTTTGTTGTTGTTTTTTTGTTTTTGTTTTTGTTTTTAATACCCCATCCATGGGTTTTACTGCTGCACATGTTTTGGAGGTGGTATAAGAATGCTTGCTCTCTGTCCCACAAAGAAATTACTTTGTCAAGATGCCAGGCTAACATCTGATTTGGTTCATGTGGATTTATTGAAAGATATGCAGCACCTTTAAAGAGGACAGGGAAGGCTGTGGTACTGCAGATGGCCAGAAAAGGAAACAAGTTTGCACTTTCTGAGCAAACCCAGTCTTCCTGCTTCAGTAACTGTGGACATCCTCCACGTCTGCTCTTTCGCCATATGAGAATGCTGACTTCATCTCAGCCTGGCATGGGGTATCTATCTGTGATCTCCATAACTTCCTAATGCAAGTTCTGCACCTGCCACTTCACATCGAACTAGGAGATGCACGTACCTTCTGTGGTTTTCATCTGCTTTAACCTTCACTGTCTCCTCAAGGGATGGATATAGATATTGCTCCCAAAACATACATGACTCCCATGTTCCCAAAACACACATGGACGGCTCAGTTGGTTCAGTATCTGCCTTCAGCTCAGGTCATGATACCAGGGTCCTGGGATGGAGCCTCAGAATGGGCCCTGCTCCGCGGGAGTCTTCTTCTCCCTCTCCCTCTTCCCCTCCCACTGCTTGTGCTCATGCTTTCTCTCTCTCTCTCTTTCTTTCAGGATCTCTCTCAAATATACAGATAAAATCTTAAAAAAAAAGAACCATACCTAAAATAGATATTTAAATCTAAAATTTCAGATGGAAAATAAAGAATTACTGGGAACTAATCCAGTATTAGAGAACTGAATGCATACAGCTTTCCTTAACAATTAAATTGAAGACATATATGTGCTAAGGAGTTACACAGTTTCACATATGCATGTGCCTGTGTGTCACAAATACTATATAGACTTAAAAAAATTACTAATATAGATGTGCCTTATAAGTGATTCTTGGACTTCAGTGAAAAGAACTTTTTAAAAATCCCATGAATGATATGAACCTTCTGGGCAGGAAATGTTTTATTTACAGAAAATATAGGCATAGAGGATTCACAGAATCTTTGACACTGGGAAATGAAATAATCATTATATGCATATACATATCATCATATATTCAGTGTCCCCAGAGATAGACATACTCATCAGATTAAACACCAAGTTATATACTGAAAGTGTCCTCTCCTACTGTTTTCCTATTAATAGTCTCTGTTGTGATTGTATGAAGCAGATTGTTAGTGGTGAGGCACAAAATAGGAGAGGGAATTTACATCCGTTGCATTGTGGAGAGACACCTGGATTATATAAAATTTTGAATAAGCTCACATGTGAGCTGAATTTGAGGTCTTTCATTCCCCCCAATGCATGTTGGCAGGCATCACAATGTCAAAAAATCCTGATTAGAAAAAATAATTCTGATTAGACTCTTCTATTCAAACAGGCCTCTCACTTTACCTCTTTAGCCTAGACCTCAGAGATACCACAGTCCCTGAGGGGACTCAAGTACCAAGAACATCTATGGGCCAACAGCTTAGCTGGTGGGTAGAAAGATCCAGGGGCTGGGAGATGTAAAAATGACTTTCCCAATGATTTCCTAATCCTTCTATTGGAAAGAATGTTTCAAGAAGCTCACATTCAAGTGCACACCAGGTTTATACAGATTTTTAGGAAATTGATTTCTCCACCCACCTGAATGGAAGATGTAAGATTTTCTCTGCTATGCAGATGGACCCAGCCCCTGGCTCCCTGCAGTGGACCAAGGGCATTGCAGACCGTCTGAAGGTCAGTGGGCAGCAGAGAAAACCTGATGATTTTCCAAAACAGAAGATGTATTTGTGCCTTAGCGGAAACAGCAGATCAAAAGATCAGCTCTTAAAATCCCAATTTCCTAGTCACCTCCCTGACTCTGAAGCAGCTTGGACACCGAAATGGCTAGAATAGAGGTTTTCTGTCATACAGTCCCAGCTCCACGTTGGAAGCTGTTACCTCTTTTCTTCACAAAAATCAGTTGCATTTTAATTTTCAATCAGATATTATGCTATGTTTTTGGCCTATAGCTTGTGAGAGGATACTGATCAGTTGATGTCAAAAAAACAGTAGCTCAGAAGCCTAAAAGTTAACAGACATTTAAAAGGAGGTATCTGGTGAATGAAAAAAATTTCCTTAGCTGTGAGTTGCTTTTCATGGCAAAGTGAAATAAAGAATATTCCCATTCCCAAGTATATATTGATGCTATGGGGCTGTGAATGGGACTATTTTATGGTAGTTTCTTCTAAAGAAAACTCATAATGGAATTCAAACTCTGTCCTTCCCTTTGCCCCCAGGAGTGTATTTGTATACCCATTCAATTCTCATGAAAATGTGTGAATCCCTGTTGCAGTGCATGATGGAAAACAAAGATAGTCATTTCCATTTTGAAAGAGGACACCATGGTAGTCAAGTGCCAAATTATTCCAAGTCATATTTCCTGACCTCTGCAATACTTATGAAAGATACATGCTCAACCTGATGATGTCCTTGCCTTGGAATGCCACCTAACTCAACAAGGGCTTGGGAGTTTCTGCATTTAGTCAAGGAGAGCTAATCTCACAGGGCTTATGCTATTCTGATTCCATTTTCTTTTCTCTTTTCATCTTAAATTCTATGTGAAATTGAGTTGATTTTTATTTTTTCTACCAAGGTTTATATCTTCCACTTTCATCGGGGCTGATGGCTTCATTTGATCAAGCAATTCCCAACTTAAATGTTCCAAATCATCTGTTAGAAGCTGATGTTCAGAATTCGAAATGATTTCCACAGAGAAATAGTGCAATGGAACGGAGCTTACTTTCTTAAACCGATACAGATTAATCTGTTAATGTGTGAGAAAGCATAATGCTATGTTAAGGCGCCAAAAAAGCCAAGTTTCCAGTTGTTTCTGGAGGAAAACTTTCTTCAACTCTGGTTGCAGAATCACACCTTGTCCCTTAGCCCCTGCGGCAATAGGAGCTGGTGGCCCCCACCACCTCTAGGACATTGGCGGCTGTTGTCAAGGGAGGAAGCTGGGAAAGTCTGCATGGGGGACACAGAGCTCCAGGTAATTAGAGTCAAGGTGTGGGTGACAGTCAAGCTAGGAGCCTATGTTAAGACAGGCCTGGGATAGGGTAGGAGCACACCCGTTTGCCACGCTCCTTTCTTCTTCTTGCCACTCCAGTCCATTTTTGCCCTGTGAGGAGGGTCTCTGGAAAGACAGGGAGAGTCCTTTGTCCAGAACAGGTTAGCATTTTCTTAACATGCTCCCTTCCCTTCCTGACCACTCGCCTTTGTCAATAGTGTTGCTGCCCTACGCAGAGAGCCATTCATAGCTGGAATATATTAAAAGGCTTTAAAATCGAAAGTTCAATCTGCTCTTTGGGCTTGCCCTCCAGGCTCAGGCTGTGCATAGCTTAGCTGTCCCAAGATGATCAACAGCAAGCATTTTGATTTCAAAAGGCATATAAAGAATGAAAACTCTAGATACCAAAGTTTTGCAATACTGTATTGCAAAACTAAGTCAAGTGTGGGGAGGAGGAATCAAACTGTGAATTAGCTTATAGAATACACCAAGAAATATACATCCTTATTATATGTTAATTAAAAAATTAAAAAAAAATGTAGTAGACATCCCTAATAATCTACTCCTTTCCTAGGGAGTAAACTTAGTTTCCTTTCTTTTTTTTTTTTTAAATAACTTTTTATTTTGGAATAATTTTGAATTTGCAGAAAGGTTGCAAATATAGCACAGAGCTTCTGTATACCCCTCACCTGGGGTCTCCAACATCAACATCTAACACCTTCATGATTCATTTGTCAGATGTATGAGTCTGTTAAGGAAACCACAGGTTTTCCATGATCCAGTTCAGGGCACAGCATTGTATTTAGTCTTTCCATCTACTGAGTTTCCTCAGATCTGTGACAGGATCTCAGGGTCTCCTTGTCTTTCAGAACCTCCACAGTCTTGAGGAGGACTGGTCAGGGATCCAGAGAATCTGGTCTGTCTGAGGTCTTGGAGATTGGAGATTGGGACTCTGGGTTCTGAATGAAGACCACAGAGGTGAAGTCCCATTCCTGTCACTTTGATCAGGGAGTACATGATATTTATGTGACATCCCTGGTGATGGGAACCTTCCCTTGGCTGAGCAAGTATTTCCCAGGTCTGCAAGGGTACCTGCAAAAGTACCCACAAAGGTACCATTTCCCCCTTCCCTACTCTATTATTTGGGAACAAGTCACTATGTTTAGCCCATCCCTGAGGAGTGGGGGTGGGGGGATTAAGCTCCATCTCCTGGACTGAGGAGTAGTATCTGGATTCTTCTATAAGGAAGAGATGTCTCTTCTCTTCATTCTTTGTTTATTCAGTCATTTATTTCTACCGGTAAGGATTCATGTTTATTTCATACTTGGGGTTATAAATGAATGTAGCTTAAGGGTTTTCAGACACAACCCCCATCCTCTTGGGCAGATGCCTTGAAGTCTGTGTGAGTGGGAACCTAAGCATGCCCGCGGAAGGTCCCACTGTGAGGCACTGATGAAACAGTGATTAGTGGAGACTTAGTCACAGCCTTCCCCTCAGACACCTTTACCTCCAGCCCACACAGCCACTGCTTTTATTACTTGGTGCTGTGCTGGCTGCTGGCCACTGCCTCAGTCAGCTAATGAACAGAGCTCGATTACTCACCGAGACACGCTCTGCTCTTATCTCTGTTTCATAAGGGAGCCTGGGCGCACACCTAATAAAAAAATCAAGCGCCTTGCTTTCTTTCTTATTGAGAAACGAAGCACTGTATCCTGAGCTTTTATTCCACGGGCAGGAGGGAATTTGATAAATGTACTTCCCCCTCGAGTCCAGAAATGCGTCTTTTCTCCAAAAAAAGCTCTAGTTTGTCGAATGATGGCTGAAGGGTGCAACTGAGCATCAGAAAATTTTAAATCAGTTAAAAAAATTAAAAGCACATAGGTTTGTTTGTATTTCAGTTGTCTTTGTTTTTTCCCCACCTAAAATGTTTCATTTTATAACTTTAATTTAATTTAATTTTATAATTTTAGAGCATTTGAATGCTGCCACATACTAGAATATTGTATTTAGTGCTGGCAGTAAGAGGCATCTATTAGCACTTAGAGCCTGCTTTGTTAGTGTCTATTGTGTCGGTCAGAATATACTGTTTTATAGGCAGAACCTGAGACAGGGCATGGAAGGGGTGTACGTACATGATAGAATTTAGCTGAGCAAAAAGCTTTTCTGTTTTCCTATGGAAATTTATCCAAAGACTCTCTAAGGACCTGGTAGGTAGAAATGATGAGAGGACCCGCTGCCTGCACCTCCCTTCTGCAGAAGGAGAGAGAACAGCCAGAACAGCTTCCCGTTGCCCCACCCACTTCCTTCCCTACTGTCCTGTCTCCAGGCAATAGCTGGGGCTGCCCTGGGACGTAGAGTGAGATGGATCTGGTCTGAATCCTGCCCACCTCCTCTGACAGTAGAGTTTGGGCCAGCTACTGAAACCTTTGAAAGCCTCAGCTGCTCTATCTGTGTCCTGGGAACAATAGTACGCCACTAATGGGAGCTTTTGTAGTGATTTAAGGCATGATAGATGGTGTTTTACTGAGTACCTGGGACATGGTAAGTGCTAACCAAATGGCAGCTCAGATTAGTTTGGAAGGTTTCAGGCAGTCCCAGAGTATCAGTAAAAAATGTTCTTGGAAAAAAAAAAAATGTTCTTGGGTGTCTATGCCTTGTAAAGGAAGAGTAAGATGGAAAGCTGGTAAGATTTGGTGAAAGGGAAAGAGAGAGCAACACTTGGAACAAGGAAGAGAAAGTGATTTGGGACTGCTTTATTTTCAGGGACTCATAGGATGCTCTAAGTTTAATTTCTGTTAAAATCAGAAGAAAAAATGAATAATAATGAGTACAAAATAATGAACTCAGACTGATTATATTAACCTTTATACCAAAACAGTATAAAACATAACTTTTAATATTTCTACAAAGGGGCAAGTGCCCAGGGTCCACAGAAATCATAAGGCAGTCCTGGAGAGAACTAAAGATTTGGAGGCTGCCTGAAGGAAAAGTATTTTGGGAGACACAGAGATAGTTAAAGAGGATGTTTAACATATAACATAACTGAACTGTTAAAAAATGTCTAATTTGAATCTAATTGTGAGAGAAGAATCAGCCAAAAACAAAGGAACATTCTGCAAAACAATAGGACTGAGCTCTTCATAAATATGAGTAATGTGTACACCCATATTCATTGCAACATTATTAAAAATAACCACAATATGGAAATAATCTAGGTGTCTGTTGATAGATGAATGGATAAAGGATTGTGATATATATACAATGGAATATTATTCAACCATGAGAAATGAGGATATCCTTCCGTTTGCAACAACATGGGTAGACTTTGAGGATATTATCCTAAGTGAAATAAATCAGAAAAAGACCAATACTGTATGATACCACTTATCTGTAGAAGCTAAGAAAGCAGAGTGCATAGAAACAGAGTATAGTGCTGCTTCCCAGGGGTAGTGGGTTGGGTGAAATGGGGAGATAATGACCAAAGAATATATACTTCCAGTTATAAGAGAAATAAGTTCCTGGGAGGTAATGTACAGTATGGTGAGGATAGTCAATAATACTGTATTATATACTTGAAAGTTGCTAAGAAAGTAAATTTTAAATGTTCTTTTTCTTTAAAGATTTTATTATTTATTTATTTGAGAGAGAGAGAGAGAGAAGGAGAGAGAGAGAGAGATTGAACATGAGAGGGGGAAGGTCAGAGGGAGAAGCAGAGCTTCCTACTGAGCATGGGGCCTCCATCCCAAGACTCCAGTATCAGGATCTGAGCCAAAGGCAGTTGAGCTGACTGAGCCACCCCAATGCCTCAGACCACAGCTCCTATGTAGACAAAGTTCCATGTGTGACCAACTGAGTCACCCAGGCACCCAATTTTAAATGTTCTCATCACAAACAAGAAATGGTGATTGTGTGACATAATGTAGGTTTCAGCAACACTACGGTGGTAATCATTTCATAGTCTGTAAGTGTATGAAATCAACATCTTGAGCATGTAACTTATATGATGTTGTATTTCAATTATATCTAAGTTAAGCTGAAAAAATATCAACAATGGAAGCAACTTAATAGTTAGAGAAGACTAAAGAAACATGACATGTAAACTCCCTGGTTGGACAGAGAAAAGGTTTTAAAAATGGAGGAATTTGAATATAGTGCATATCATAGGTATTAGTATGTATGGATGTAATTTCCTGAGGGAGACAACTGTGTAGCCTGTAGTTATAGAGAAGGATATTCTTATTTTTAGGAGAACTATCCTGGCATATTTGGATATGAAATATTATAATGTCTGGAATTAACTAACCATCAATGGGACAGAGAGATATTAGTGAATCTACAGGATCAGTGTATGGGTTTTTATCATGTTAAACTTTCTTATAACTTCTCTTTAGGTTTGAATTCTAAAAATAGAAGGTTGGTGAAAGTAAAATGAGAAGATTTGGACTAAAAGAAACAAATGGTTTTAGAGTTGTCCAGAGTGACTTGAGAGGTAATATTGCTCAAGAAAGCTACAGTGACCATTGACTTTACTCTTCAATGATTTTGGAGTCGAATCCATGGAGCTTCTTTGTAGAGCATACATTTGTTTTCAAGCAAGAGCGGGATACCTTACAATGTCCCTTGTTCATTTGGGTTATAGCCACATTTAACTTTATGCCTAAAACAGGGTGGATACTAAGTGGGGCAACTGGACCGTTTATTTTCCAGGAGGGAGAGGGCCTAGATGCTGTGTTGAGGGTGACATCTTTGTTGCTTGAAGAATTGCTTCAGGGAGGTTCCTGAAATATGGAACTATAGGGTGAAGATGCTTTCTTGACCTGGAAGATAAAGTGGAACCCTCAGGGAATTTAGACGCAAATGTGCTAGATGATAAATTTCCACATAATATGAAGAAGAAGATTTGCTTTCTGAAAGGATCTAACTAATACTTCCTGAGATTCAAACTCAGGGGACCTTTCAGGTTTATCAGGAAGGCCCTGAATAGACACCAGGTGGCCAGAAGGCCGTACGCTTTTTTGGTTGTTGTTTTGTTTTGTTTTGTTTGAGAGAGAGAGAGAGATAGTGAGCCCACAAGAGCTGGGGAGAAGGGCAGAAGGAGAGGGAGAGAGAGAATCCTAAGCAGGCTCCAAACTCAGCACAGAGCCTGATGCGGGGCTTGATCTCACAACACTGAGTTGATGACTTGAGCCAAAATCAAGAGTCTGATGCTTAACTGACTGAGCCACCCCAATGCCTCAGACCACATGCTTAAAATGGCAGAGGGCAACTGAGCTGAAGATCCTGGTTCAGGGTCAGGGCCTTGTGAATTTGGCATGAGGGCTGGTTTTAGAATAGCATTGAGTCTCATGCTGCTGGAGGTCTAACTACCCCGGCATGGTATTGTCATTTTGAGAACTGATGCTCAGCTCCTGTGTAGACAAAGTTCCATGTGTGAGTCACCATTGACAACTACATAAGAGCAACAGGGCAGGAGGACACACTTTTGCAAGACCACACAATATCCTGTGGCAATAAGAGTGTCTGCCTTCGGCTCAGATCATGCCCTGGTGCCCTGGGATGAGTCCTGCATCGGGCTCCTTGCTCCACGGGGAGCCTGCTTTTCCCTCTGCCTGCCTCTGCCTGCCACTCTGCCTGTTTGTGCTCTCTCTCTCTCTCTCTCTAACAAGTAAATAAATAAAATTTTTTTAAAAGTTAGGTTTTTTTAGAGTCAGGTTAGCTAAGATAAAACAGCACTGACATCGTGTGTTGCAGCTTAGACAGGACCCCACTAACATTCTGCTTTGCAGCCTTTCCAGAAATGACTTCTGCAAAAAGTCCTAAAATAAAACAATTAACCACAAAAATATCTGTCCCTATCACAGGCAAGGGGTGGTTAAACCTTAGCCCCCAGATGTCAGCAAAAAAAGGATCATCAGCTCGTGGACATGAACCTAATAGGTAGACAGATATGTGACCAAAACCTTGATTGGTATGACTCAGCACACCCTGATTACTTAAGAAAGTTCTGCAAAAGAGCTCATAAAACCCCCTAAACTTAGAAACTCTGAGGGAAACCCACTAGAGTCCCCTCCCTCTCTGGGAGCTTTATGCTCTTGTTCAGTCAACTTTATTTTGCTGCCCACCACTCTTTGTCTGGTCTATCTCTTCATTCTACAAAGCAACATTACCAAGAACCCTGCGCACTAAGGGGACACAAAGTCCTGCAACAGTAAGAGTAAATGGCATCTTTGTACCCTGAGCTGGTGAAGTAGTTCATATACATTAGTTGTTATATTAACATTTGAAGTGGCATGACTTTTGGAAATTATCATCCTTTTTTCCTCAAGGGCTGTATTTGTTTTTTGTCTGACCTCTGCAGCATCTGTCTTTTCAGCAGTTTCTAATCTACTTTCTCTAACACTGTTGCTGGAGTAGGCACGGTTCTGAATAAATCTTCAGTATCACTCCCAGATTGTGATCAGAAAACTTAGACGTACAACAGAGATATTGGAACAGAGAATCAAACTGTTATAAGCCAAGGATAAATATTTTCATAAAAAGGGGAAGAACTGATATTGTTTCCTGGAGCAAAGCAGATCAGCATATTGGATCAAACTTAACTTATTTTTGCTAGCTCTGTTTAATTCATAGTACCTATGGTAATTTATGGGAATATGATGACAAACAAACAGAACTCTGCTTTTCTATGTCTTAGTCTCTGGGATAATGATAGTGATTTTAAGGGTCTGGCTGAAAAATAGGGGCAGTAGGGCTGTCAGCCGGAATGAAAACATACTTGTTAGTGAGCTTGTCACCCCATTTTCAGTTTTAGTTGAATAATTTGAATTTTTACAAAATTCTTTCTCATGAGAAGCTAAAGTCTGCTCCCCTCAAGTGGGCAAAAGCTTTCTCAGGAGCGATGCAGAAGAAATCTCCTTACTGTTTCATGTAACTGACTGCAAATATTTGCAGCTCACTGTCATATATATGGTAATAATCTTACCCACCCCTATGATTCTAAGGCTTCATTCCCTAAAGTTTGTTCCATTTTCCTTTCCATTAGCCTGGTTCTAGTTTTTTGTTTATTTGTTTGTTTGTTTGTTTTGTTTTGTTTTAAGATTTTATTCATTTATTTTAGAGAGGGAGAGAGAAAGAGAGCATGTGCAGAGGCAGGGACAGAGGGAAAATGAGAGAGTCTTAGGCAGACTGCCCGCCGAGCACAGAGCCCAATGTAAGGCTCAGTCTCAGAGCCCTCAGATCATGACCTGAGCTGAAATCAAGAGTCAGATGCTTAACCAACTGCACCATCCAGGCAGCCCTGGCCCTAGATTCTAAGACACACTACTAGAGGGACTTTAAGCAGTACTAGTTCAGGATTCTGTCAACTAGACAATAGCTTATACGTTGACCTTGTGCAAGGTAAATACTTCCACAACAGTGATGAGAGCTCTCAAGATCACATGGACACAGGCAATGAATAAGAAGGAAGTCAAGTTCTAAAGCAAGTTCCATAAGCACACTTGAGACCTTCCAAAAAATATTCTTAGGTCAATTAATTACCTTAGCTGCAGATATACCCAACTGACAAGATTTTGCTCTATAATAAAATCAATAAGTACTACACCTTTGGCACTTAAAATTTACGGTGAAATGTCATAAATAAAAAGCAGACTAATGCAGAACACAATCTCTCTACATTCACAACTTTTGGCACTAATATGAACATTTCCATACCAAACAAGTCTCCAGTTCTCTATGGACATCAACTGGGTATCCTACAGTTCAGTTACAACAATGACTACCTGGAGGAAGCATAGACCGCTCGGGTTAAGAGGGTTCAAAAATCACAAGACCGCCATTGACTTCCAATGCTAATTGCAAGTCCCAGGTTGCCATCTGTACTTCTGACCCCCAGCTATAAATCAGGGCTGCCCATGACCTCTTCCCGGGTTCAATTGTTCGCTAGAATGATTCACAGAACACAGGTTAACAAGTTACTTACTATTACTAACTTATTACAGAAAATATAAAGGATACAAATGAAAAGCCAAATGAAGAACTATATCTAGCAAGACCTAGAAGAGTCCCAAGTGAACACAGGAGCTTCTGTTCCAGAGGAGATTGGGGTGTGCCAACCTTCCAGCACAGAGATGCATTCTTGTTCAGCCTCAGTAAGGTCTCCAAACTCCTTCAGTAGGGTTTTTATGAAGGTTCCATTACATAAATACGATTGTTTAAATCACTGGTCATTGATGATTGAACTCCATCTCCAGCCCCTCCCCCCCCCCGCCCACCCACCGAGGTTGTAAGTGGAGGGGGTAGGGCCACAAGTTCCAATCCTCTAATCAGGAGGTCGGTTCCCTTGGCAACCAGCCCCCACACTTAGGAGTTTTTTTAAAGGTCACTTCATTAACATAAACTCAAATGTGGTTGTAAAGGGTTTGGTCTGAATAATGAAAGATGCTTCTTTCACCTTTATTGTTCAACTCCTGAGCTGTATCAGGAACTGGGGAGAAAACCAAATATTGTAACAAAAGTTGTTTCTATCTCTGTTAGCACTTAGGACCTTACAAGGGCTTTGTGAGCTCTGGCCAGGATCCTGGGGTTGAAGACCAAAATATATATATTTCTTATTATATCACAATAGCACATGCAGCTAACATAGAACTCTTTGAAAATAATAATAAACAGGCACTTGTATCTACCCTCAAGCTTAAGATACAAAACAGAGCCTGTGCTTTGATGTTCCCTCAGTACTGTTTCGTAATTATTTCCCAGCTTCCCTGAGAGGCAATTGCTATCCCAAATGTAGTCTTTAATTAACTTTCCTTTTCTGACATTTTTACCACATATGTGTGTATGTATCCAGAAACAATAGTTGAATTTTTTTCAAAATGTATATAAATGGGATCTTAATACCCTATGTGTTCTTACATGAGTTCCTCTTTTTTCCTTTAATGTAATATTTTTAGGTCCATTCACATGGATGCTTGTGGCTGGCTACATCTGGTTCATTTTCAATACAATTTTTTTATATCAATTTATCTTTTTACTTGTATCCGGTTTTTTGCCATTATGCATAATGCTATGGGCCCTCTTACATCTGTGTTCTGTTAGAAAAGTGCAAGAGTTTCTCGAAGGAGCAAAGCAGGGAGTGGAGTTGCTGGTTATTGTGTGTTTTCAAGTTCAGATTTATTAAGGAGCATCAAAAGGCTTTCCAAAAACAATTGCTTAATTTGCTGTCTAAAGGCAGCCCTTAAACGTTCCTGGGAGCTACGGGCAGCTGTATCAGGTGGACACCTGGCCTTGAGGGGCAGTGAAAAGAATTCAACCCAGACAGAAAAAAAAAGGAGATAGAAATTTGCAGAATACTCTGCAGGGGAGCGGTGGGCAGGACAGTAAAGGAGAAGCAGTCTGTCTGTGAGGTAGTAGTGGTGGGGGCTGGAGTTATGGGGGTATGGCAATGTCTCGCATTTTCCTATTTTGGTAGCTTAGCCTGGCTGTAAGTAAACCATTGGTTTATAGCTGTTTATAGCTGTTTTGAGCTGGATCACGTAAGGGCTCTGTTTGCATTCCGCCCGGGGTCATGGTGGGGCCTTCCACCTTACTCCGGTGTCCACTGCTCAAGCTGGTTGCCTAAAAGCAGCCTCTATCTTAGCTAAGACCTAACCAAACTTCCTCATTTTAAATCTGGGACCCATGGCTGCTGTGAGATGGTTTGCTTGATGGTGAGGTTTCAGTTTGCTTGCTAATGAGTCTTAGCATCTCTTGATGGGCCTTTTATGTTTTGTCCTCTGTGAAATGCCTGTTTGTGTGCAGTATTTTACTTGCTATTGGATTGTTGTTTTGCATTGGTTTTTAGGGGTTCTTCATACATTCTGGATATTGATCTTTCGACAATCATGTCTTGAAAACACCTTTTTTGTTAGAGTCTCTGGCTTGTTTCTTCATTACTTTTGTCATGTCTTTTAATAAACAGGACTTAAATCAGAGATTCTTGAGTTTACTAATATTTTCCCTATGATGTGCATTGCCTTCTTCAAAAAAAACCAACAAAACAAAACTCTAAAATCTAGGTCGTTGAGAAATTCTCTTCAGTTTTTCTCTTTAATATGTAACCAACCACCTACGTATCACTTACAAAAACTGTGTTCCTTCTTTATTGAACTGTCACCTCAGTCTTGCAGATGGTTTTTGAATCTAGGGAAGTCTGGAGCCCATGACCATGAAAGAATTCTTGAGACGTCTTTGGGGCAAAAAGGTGATTTTCTGAAAGCACAGGGACAGGACCCATGGGGCAGAAAGAGCTGCTGCCCTAGGGTTCTGAGGAGTAACCACTTATAGACTTGGGAGTAGGGGGAGGTAAGGAAAAGGAAGGTTTGGAAAGAATTTTTGCATGCTAAAGAGGACCTACAGGATATTGGAGGTCTTGCCATTGTCAAGTTAAGGTTGGCTTTCCTTCTAGTAAAGCATTATTGTTAAGAGAATTGGGAATTGGGAGTTTCCTTCTGGAAGTTAGGTTATTTGGTAAGAATGCTTTTTTGGGGGGTGGGTCTGGTAAATCACTAAAACATTGGTGATAGGTTTAAACTGGGCAGTTTAAACTGTGGGGAGTGGACTGTTTAAAGTGTGGGGAGCCTGCGGGGGGACGCTTGTTTACAGAAGCAGAAGAGGCTGGTTATCTCTATCTTATTGTTAGTGACTTCCCATCTTTTGGAGCCTCCTGGCCTGGACCTGCTCTGGGTAGTTTTCCTCTTCACACATATGTACCCATCGAGTTTCTGGACTCTGTCGTTTTCTGTTGACCACTTTCCATAGCCCTGTGCCAGCATCATATTGTCTCAATTACCAGTTAGGGATTTCTAGAAAACCGAGTCCTCCCTCTACCCCAGCTACCACATGAGACTTCTTATTAAAGAATATGTTGGTTATTTGGGGTTCTCTGCCTTTCCATAAAATTGAATCAATTTATCAAGTTCCATGCAAAAGCCTCCTGGGATTCTGCTTGGAAAGTTCATTGATTCAATTAATCGGTTTGGGGAGAATTAATATCCTTAAGCACTGAGTCTCCCTGTCAATGAATATATCTTTCAAAGAAGTTACATACCTTTTTTTGCATAAAAGATTTACGTATCTTTTGCTGGATAAATTCCAAGACATCAATCCTTTGATGTTGTTTAAAGCGATTATCTTTTTCACTGTTGCATTTTCTAGGTGCTCTTGATTGTGCTTTATGTGTCGAGTTGTTCCTAGTTGGAAATTTTGTATTCTGCTAGCACCTGAGTGCACCAGGGAACTAAGGTGACTTTAAATTAGATTTTACAGTTTTGGGACTTTTGAGCCACATAAGTAGTTGGGGATTCGAACTGCAAATCACGCACTTGCTGATTTATGATTAATGGACTTCTCCATCTCCCTCCAGAGCCCAAAGGTGGCCATATGACATATCTGATCAGACCTCTCTCTGTGCTTAGGTCCCGGTCTTCATCTGGGTACCCACCACACTTACTGCTCACAGACAGGCTCAGGCTGTGAAACACAGGCTGATGTCCCCAGCCACACATGGCTTTTCCACCACTGAGCCATGTGTGATCTGCTTTCTGACTTCCTTTGTTTGTCTTCCTCTACTCTCTACTCTCAACCAAGTTTAAAACGGATACTATTTACATTTTTTAAATTAAATCCACTATTTTTAGGCCTTTTATCCTAGGAGAAGTTTTCTGTATATCCAGTCTGCCATATTGCCAGAAATAGAAGTAAGTCCTTCCCCTCCTCCACTCCTTTTTGTTTAGAAGAGAAAAAAGAAACTAAATTATGGGGTATCATTTTCTTCATGAACTCATGTTGATTCCACATTCTCTTTAAGTGCTCATAAATATTTTGTTTAATTATCATTTAAAAATTGTATGCTAAAGCCATTTATCTGTACTTTCTATTTCTATGCTTTGCCTTCCCCCTTAAAAATGGAGACATTTGCTTGATTCCAGACGCGGAGAGAGAGAGAGAGATGAATGAATGAATAAATCTGGGGAGGAAAGACTGTGCTAGCTACAGAGTCAGGGACTTGCATAAACTATGTCACTTAAACTTCCCAGCACTTGGAAGGCAGGTGTTTCCTTCCTCTGGTGTGTGATCAGTCCCAGGGTGAGGTCAAGTAATTTACCTCAGTTGTGTCACCGGTAACCCAGCAAAAAAACTGTTTCATTCTTTTCTGTCCCATGCTTCCATTCCTAACTGTTGCTAACATGATAAGAGGGCACACTATGAACATTTTTTAAAAATGTTATATTTATTTACTTTTGAGAGAGAGAGTGTGTGTGCACACTTGGGCAGGAGTGGGGGGTGGGGCTGAGGGTCGAGGGACAGATGGAGAAGCAGACTCCCCCTGAGTAGGGAGCCCTGATGCAGGACTCAATCCCAGGACCCCTGGATCATGACCTGAACCAAAGGCAAACACTTAAAACCGACTGAGTCACCCAGGTGCCCCCACTATAAACGCTTTTGTGCTAATCAAACTACATTTTTGTTTTTCCAACTGAGGCTTAAATGTCTTCTGTTATTATCAAAATATCTGCCAGGTAGTGGAGATTCGTGCATCTAAAATACCTCTCTTCAAGTTTTTTCTTCTTTTTCCCTTTTTGTAGAAATACTGAAGTAATGTTTGGAAAATCATTATAAGTGGACATTTTCAAATGATGCTTGAAATAAATAGTGGCACCTCCGCCCAGCAAAGAAGTAGCACTCTGGGAGCTAATTGGAAGCTGCTTCCACCGCCATCCTTGATTCACCCTTAGCTGAAGCGGGTTTTGCCACCCTGCTGTAGCCTCAAGCAACTGAAAATAAGTTCTTCATCACTCACTCAGAGTATTTTTTGAAAGATTTATTTATTTATTTTAGAGGGAGAGCAGGGGGAAGAGCAGAGGGAGAGGGAGAGAATCCCTCCCAGAGCAGAGACCAACTTGGGGCTCGATCTCACGACCCTGAGATCATGACCTGAGCTGAAACCAAGAGTTGGAAGCTCAACCAACTGAGCCACCTGGGTGCCCCCACTCAGAGTTTTATAACATTCTTTTTGGAAGTTTTATAATGTCTGTTTGAGAAAAATGAAACACCTGACAGCTTTTCATTGTTACTCAGTCTGATTCACTTTTAAGCTTGTTTTGATTTTGATGTTTTCCTAGTAACAGGCCAACGGATGCTACTATCTGAGATGAAAGTAAATTATATTATCCAGGCCATGCTACACATGGAACATAGAAAGCCAAGGAATTGAGGGAAAGGCTTATGCTTAAACCTCTGGCCATAGTGTCATTGTTTCTATTTTTTTTCCAAGTGCCTTCCTCATCTTTTCCAGCAGCGATTCATATCCTTAGTTTGCAACACTACGATTTCTTTCCATCAATATTTCCTTTCTCGAATTTAATAACAAACCACAAAGACTTAAAGCTACCTTAAGTTGTTAATGTTATTTTAAAACCTAAATGCATATTGTGGCACAAGTTGCGATGCTGCAGTATTAAACCCACGGATGTGGCAATTCCCTTCTCATTCAAACCACTCGTGTTTTTGGGTTCCATCTCTAGTTAATGATAAGGGCTGATAAATATCTGGTAGTTCTTTCTTCTGGTAGGTAAACTGCCTCGTTGTGGGTCTGTTCTATATTGATTTTAACATAATAGGTTTGATTGGGATTAAATAGATCAAGATTCATTGTATGTGTGTTTTAACTATGCCATCATTAATTTTATAACATAGATCTTTCTCTTTCTTTCTTTCTCTTTTTGAAAATTAGCTATAGGGCATAATTATGATATCTTTGTTAGTCTCTCAGTAAACTTACTTTATGCTTTTGCCATAGGGATATGGCCTCTTTCTTTTTTCCATACAGAATATCCAGAAAATAAGTGAAATCCCTTCAGTTATACATTTTGGGAGGTAAACTTAACTCCTGTGGTTCTGTTTATTTATTTTTGAAGACTTATTTATTTTAAAGAGAGCATGAATGGGAGGAGTCTGAGGGAGAGAGAGAACGCAAAAGCTGACTCCATGCTGAATGCAGAGCCTAATGTGGAGCTTGATCCCATGATCCATGAAATCATGACCTGAGCTGAAACCAAGCTTATCCAGCTGAGCCACCCAGGCACCTCTCCTTTGTTTTTATTTAAACCTTGGTTAACTTTAACTACCTAAAGACTCTAACTTGACTCCCATTGGACCAGAATCTCAGGTCATAGTAGAATAAAAGAGAAGCTTAAAATTCCAAGTGGGCAGTCTATGATTTAAGAGGACACTTACGAGCTCAATCCCTGCTCTCAATCCCCAATTTTTACCAAAGGGTTCTTCAGCAGCATCCCCTCATCTGTGTAAGTTTCCCTAAGAATGCCAGACATCTAACCCCTTTTGGCATCTCTGGTGTCAGAGAAAGCCATTTCTGTCCTACCTTTTGGATGTTTAGAAAATGGCATCACGATGAAACTCCCACACAGCCCCTCCTACATTGTGTATCTGGCCTTCTTACCAGGCATATAACTCGTATATGTGATATATTACTCATTGCTGTGACAGTTGGAACTGAGTGTTCAACATCAGTGAAAATAAACTGAGGTGTTTACAATGAGTAGAATTTGGCTTGTCAAATTATTTATAGATGCCTTGTAAAAAATAAAGGCTGAACTTAAGAATCAGTAGGACATATTTTAGAATACACTTATACACTCTATTTTTTTTTTTTTTTTGCCCTGGCCTAGTGGATAGTTCTGTTCAGTTATGTGATGAAATGTCGGCTCCTCTCTTCCTCCCCTTTCCTTTTTTCTGACATTCTGGAAAGTGACCTCCAGTCGCCACCAGTGAAGACACTGAGGTAGATGCTATCTCTGAACAGAAGGAATAGCATGCTTCTTCAACCTCTGAATCACATTAGATTGGCTTTGCTACTGTTTCTTCCCTGACTTGGTAGCTCAGTTCCTCCAGTCTAGACCCTGGCCTGTAACTCAACAATGGTCCATACTTCGCTGCAGCAAATGAGTTTCTCCTGGAATTTTCCTCCCCTCTACAACCCACCCCAAAAGTTAACCTTACTTCATCTCCATTTCTTCAAGTTTTGCATTCCTGGTCCATTATGAGCAGCTGAATAGCCCAAATCAGGATTGTTATTTGCCTAAGTATCCCCCAAGAACTGAAATCTCAATGTAATAAAATTGCATAATAAAACAAATATTCTATAATACCAAGGACATGCACACCCACACTGGAGCATGAGTATGTATGATAAATGTCATGGATTTTATATTTAATGTTCTAAGAGTCAATGTGCTTCAAGTTCATGAATCTGTCTTGAGATTTAGTTTCTACTGAAACACAATTTACAACCTTGAACAAAAAAATGATTTGCTCTAAGCCAGGTTGTGGCATGGGTTCCCTTAAGTTGATTCCTTAGAGCCTTTCCATGGAGGACATGTTTAACTAATGAAGAAAGAATATCACTGTAACATCTTGTATTAATTCAAATTGATAGCTATAGCGTGTGACCTTTCCTGGTGCATGAGATGGCCATGGGGTTATGTCACTCAGATCACCCTCTGAAAGGACCTGCCGGAAAATGTGTCATTTGCTGTCACACCTTTGGATCTACTATAGTGTTTGTGCCAAAGTCATGCTCTCCTGACCAATCCTGGCAAACACCTGTGCACAATGGAGTGTTTGAGCCCCATCTTTCCTTTTGACACTGGATGTCTCTATCCAGCATTCTTTGCCCAGACCTCCCCATTAGCCTGGCTGAGACCTACCCAGAGAAGCACTGCCTATGATGCTTCTCTGACCCATTCCTAATTCCTTCTCTCCCTTTAGGGGTGTCAGACCCTCATCGCTTCCCTTTTTTGCTCCTCTCTTTCTCTCTGTCAAGGCATTCCCCAATAAATGTCTGTTTTGTCTCATTTTGTATTAGCATCTGTCTCTCAGGGGATCTGAGCTTATGTATTACATTCAGCCTTCATCCACGGAAACACTTTTAAAATCAAGTCTAGCAAGAGTAAGCAGCAAAACATTAATGTCTACTTTTTATTCCCTACCATAAAGGAATCCTATGCACTTGGATGAAAATAATTTGAAAACAAACAAACAAACAGAAAGTAAAAAGCCATATTCATCATTGGGCCAGTTGTGCTTTGATAAGCCTACTCAGACTTGGTCAGAAAATGAGTTGTTTCAAAATTTTGAACTGTCATTAAAAGAAAGATCATTTTCTCTAGGATATAGATAAAGTTCTTAGTGTAAATCTACAAAAGCAGGGCATTGAGGGGAAAAAAACTAAAATTTTCCTTGTTTTTTTTTTATGATTTCTTTTTCTGGTGGACAGGTGAAAAAGTTTGGATTATATGTTGTGGTATTAATGATGAATGATCTTAGTTTCGGTAGGTATTTGAGACAATGCCATCTCCCACCTCACTAGTGTTGAAAGAGTAATCAGGGGGAAAACGGAAAATCAGAATGGTACTCTCCTCCGTAAATCATGACAATTGACTCAGAAAGGGTAGCTCTGAGAGAGGCCAGAGGGTTAATAAACACTGTCATTTTCACTTAGTGTAACTGCCAAAAGGGCTGGGGGCAATGCTCCACTTCATTTCGGCCAGAAAATTGCTTTGAGAAATAAACATCCAGAAGGAGAAAAACACCCCAAGCCATCATTTTAGGGAAAAAAACCCACAACATTTTAAGGCAATTCCAGGATGGGATAAATTTCTTGGATAGGGTCTAATAATGCAATTTATTTTTGTTGTCTACTAAGCATGTTTATTTTTTAGAAAAAACATACATTATTTGGCAGTAAAAACTAATTGCTATATTAAAAGCTCTCTTAATTTCTACTTGAAAAAAAAAAAGTGCAAAGTTGTCCCAGTTAGGATTATAAAATTGGTGATCCGTCTTGAATTTAGTGACTATTATGAGAAATTATTTGGGTAAAGATGTGCTTAAGAGATATTAAATCATTACCATGATTTTCCTCAGAGCAAATGTTTCTGTGAAGGGCTCATGGGAAGACAGTTCATGGAAACTGAATCTAAAGCTCAAGACTAAACTGTAGACTTGTTGAACTGCATATTGACTTTATGCATATTCTGTATTTTAAAAAAATCAGCAAACCCTGAAAGATATGATCCTGATTCTTGGGAAATCTATCATATGAAAGGAATTAAGAACAACTCTTATTAGACTTAAGGAGATTGATTTTACAAAATGACTTAAAATAATGTTTAGACATTTTCCTGGGTGGTCATTTTCCTGGGAGTTCAAGCAAGCTTCTAGGCAGGAAAAGGTCAAGAGGATGATGAATGTCAGGGTTCCAACAGGGGGATTTGAGGGTCATGGGGACATCAGCTGGGAAGCTCATGCTGCTGCAGTAGCTCACATGTGTGGTCTTGAGGCCTATATCAGAAAGCAGGAAGTCAGAATTGGAAGGGAGAAGGAAGATGGAGCATTGCAAGTGGGGTTAATTGTTTGGACTCTACATGTCAAGGCTAAGGGATGGAGAGAAAAGTTACTTTGTTTACCTCATATCCTGCTTTTCCATTTACTGCAGATCTCCATTCTTGATTCCCATTATAATAGTGACAGCAATACCTGAACTTTGTATGGTGTTTGCTTATTTTGATAGACTTTCAAAAACATGCTGGGTACAGTTGGTTAAGCATCAGCTCTTGGTTTGGGCTTAGGCTGTGATCTCAAGGTGGTGGGATAGAGTTCCACATCTGGCTCTGAGCTCAGGGCAAATCTGCTTGGTAGTCTCTCTCTTTCCCTCTCTGCTTCCCTGGCTCCTGCTCTCTCTTTCTTGCTAAAAATAAATAAACAAATCTTTAAAAAACAATGATGACAACAACAACTAAAAACAAAGAAATATTTTGAGGAAACACAGAAATTATTATTTCCCTCAAGTTTTAATGATAAGTGAGATTTACATAGAAATTTAGGGCTTCATCCCAAGAATTATAACCAGTCAGTAGCTGAGTTGGGCCAAGAAACAAGTCTTATTCTTTGTTGCTGCTGTTGGAAGTCTAAGCATGACCCAACTACACATTGACCAAAGTCACAGGCTAATTATACAGAAGGACACCATGGGGGGAGCACAGCAGAGGATGACTGGATGACATGGGGCTCCATGTACAACCATAGGCTATGAAATATGACTTTATTTAACCTTAATATATGTAATGTATATGACTTCATAAATGTAACTTTCTAATAAACTTATCCTCTGCTTTCCCAGGAAGAGCTGCAATTTCCCCCATCAAAATTGCTCAGTCTTAGCAAAACAACCCTGGAGACTTCCAGTCTAACAATGTCAGTATTCCAAAAGTAGTTTCATGTGCCTTATTTTTGTGAGTCGAACCATCTTCCTCCTTTTATTAAACTGAGAAATTTTCTTTCATCAGTTATTGTTTGGCTACTCTTTGCATGATCATTGTCAGCCTCTATCTATGGTTATAATCACAGCGTTCAATCTGTGCCCAAGTAGGAAATCACAGTGCTTAAGGTTGCCGTGTCATTGCCGACAGTCTAAAGGCATACTCATTGGCGAGCTGGACGCAAGCCCTGAGAGGCGAGATGTTTCCACCTCATTATATTGAACAGCAGGAATTCTAAATTCTGTCAAAAAATAGGTCAGTGTTGAGGGGCACAGGAGGGCCCTACAAATGAAACCATCTGGCTAGTGATAAAAAAAAATGGCTCTACTATCAGTGAAGTCACAGCACTGTGTACAAAAAAGTGGGCAATTAATCATTTTCGCACACTGGCATTCCTGTATGATAAAATATCTATCAATGATGAGTTTTTAAATTTTATTTTATGATTTACATCTAGTAAAATTTACTTAATCGGGGTATGAGTCTCTGAGTTCTAACAAATGCAAGTAACTCTCATCATAACCAACCATAAGCAAGATAGAGAAAAGTTGTCTTGCCTCCAAATATTCCTCTGTGTTTCCCATTTGTGAACATCCCCAATGCCTAACCCACTAGCAACCACTCATTTACTCTCCATCACTATGTTTTGGGCTTTCCCAGAATGGTGCTTAAATGGAATAATGCAATATGTAGCTGTTAAGTCTGGCTGCTTTCATTTAGGAAATTCGGCAATGATTTTTGAAGTTTTTCATTCAGTCAAGCAATTCCTAGACTTTTGAGAACTAACTCTTCCCCCATTTGGCAACTTAGGTAAGAGTGAATTGAATGAGAAAGAGAGGTGGGGAGAACTTCTCCAGCCTTAGTCCCTTTGCCCCTGTTGTTCCCTCTTGAACTTGAAGGTGAGTTTACCTCTTTATTATACCATTGAGGGAGTTGTGGCTCAGCACAGACGGGTTGTGGCAAAATCAAGGCAAGAACTCAATATCCTGACTCTAAATGGAATTCTCCTTTGACTTTACTTCTAGCCACAACAATGCAAAGCTTCTCCTAAAATGAAAACCAAATATAGCCCTGCTATATATATTTCTTCTGTAGGGTTACACTTAAATTTCAACTTCAAATGAAAATAAATCATTATCAAGGCAAAGTAAGCCAAACCCTAATATGATTCATCTCTAATATAGAGTATGCTTACTTCGTGTCTTCATCTGTTTGAATTGCTATAACACAATATCATATACTTGTAGCTTATAAACAATAGAAACTTAAACTTCTTACAGTTCTGGAGTCTGGAAAGTCCAAGATCAAGGTGTCAGCAGATTCAGAGCCTGGTGAGAGCTGGCTTCCTGGTTCATAGATGGCTGTGTCCTCACTTGGCAGAAGGGGTGAAGGAGCTCTCTGGAGTCTCTTTTATAAGGATGCTCATCCCATTAATGAGGACATGAACCTCCCAAAGCCTGGCCCTCTCCACCACTGAATATCATTCCATTGGGAGTTAGGACTTAATATATGAATTTTATGGGGACACAAATATTCGGTCTATTGCATTTCATATTATGCATCATATAAAGAAGGGAACTGTTACAGAATTTGAGCAATTTTTGCTTAAAAATTTAAGAAAAAACAGAGATTGTGATTTGAGAAAAAAGAACAGGTACCCTCTCTCTCTCTCTCTCTCTCTCTCAGTATCTGTTGAGACATGCACACCAAAGTAGATAACAAGATATCAATCCTAGCTTCGATTTTGTATTTAAGCCTCAAAAGAGCTTGACTTTGAAATAGAGTGTGATTTTAAGGTGACATGTGTTTGAATGTGAATGAGCAGATCTGTGTGTGTGTGTGTGTGTGTGTGTGTGTGTGTGTTTCCCATGGAACTCTGGCTTCTTAACTGAGCCAGATCTGGGAGTCAGGAAACTTATGTTTCACTTTTAGTTACTCCGAATTTCTGTCCTTGTGCCAAAGATGTCAATCATGACACTTCAGACTATATTCCAAATGAAATCATCTTTTCCAGCTCCCATGAAAGAGTGAGCCCTGCAAAATCCATGGGACCCCCAGTCAAGTTGATTGTATGAGAAAGGAACTTCCGACACAAGGGTCAACGCTCCACAGGATGGATAGCAAACAAGATGGAGCCTGGTTCAAAATAATAAGCAAAGCTTGTCAAATACCTTTTCTCAATAATTCAAATTAAATTTTCAGTTTGAAGTGAGCACTGGCTGTTGGAGCTGAAAGGTCATGAGAGAGACAGGGGCCAGAGCAGTTGTGGAATGGAAGTTGGGATTATGGGGAAAAAGAAACCATGAAAAACTACTGGAGGTCATGGGCAGAGGCAAAGGACTCCTTTAGTCCCTGTGGTGGTGGAGCAGTGGGATGGAGAGACATGCCGTGCCCTTCTGAGCACCTGGTTGTTTGAGGTTTTCCTGAGTCCTATGCACGCGCAATTTTTTGTGAACCTTCCTCCTGCCCCTATTACTGGAGGCAACTTGATTAAGTTTCTCCAGCTTTGAATGAAAAGACCTTTAGATTACCCCATTTCAACAAAAACTGGCAGAAGGCAAAGACCCCCTTCAATGATAAAAGTAGGTAGAAAAGCTTCCTGAGAACAAGAGGAAACATTTCTCTCCTGGTAAAACCAACTTTGCCATCTATTTACCGTGTATGTGAGGAAAAGCAGTATGAGGTAATGAAAAGCCTGGATACGAATGTGTAAATCAATAATGAGCTTTCTTTAAACTTCCAGTGAGACAATAGCTAACAGCCTGTTTCCCAGTAGAATTCCAGATAGAAGTGCTTTAAATAAAAGAAAATGCATATTTGTGATGAGCACATTTATAGAAAATCTTTACTAAAGTATTTAAAGATAGTTCTCAATCTTTTTATTTTTTTCTTATATTTGTTTTCTTCTCCTAGAATGCTTTATTTTATCAGGTTCCATTTCAACTCTCATAGAAAGGGAAAAAAAGGTTAAATAAAATTATTTTCTACACATTTCCCAAGCATCCTTGTTTTCATTTGTTTCCTATTTCAGTGTATAATTGAAATTCTTTTACAGCATCTGTCACCTTCTACTTATCGCATGTCATTTCCATGTTTGTATATTGTTTTTTCTAGTCTGTAGGCTTTTCCAGAGCAAAGGATTATTTTTTTTCATTTAATATTGGAAGAGAGGAGCTAATATCTTGAAATATATTAAAATAGTTTGTGGTTCACAGTTTCTTGGCTGTGACACTTTCATTTTTTTGCCATAAATATATAGTGGTTTATGAAGGACCAGAATTGTTATAGCAGAAATGCAAAATGAAAGGGTCAACATCCATATTAGAAACTACACACACACACACACACACACACACGATATTTCTCTCCCTCTCTCTATATATATGTATAATTCAAAGTGCAAGAGGGAGCCTCCTTTTCAAGAAAAGGAAGTATGTGTTAATCAAAAGATAGTATAACATATAGCTAAAACCAAATGACTGAAAGGAGAAGAAGTAGCTCTGTGATTCTGGAAGAGGGATTAGGGTTGACCAGTTTGGAAGGGCTGGAATGTAAAAGAGATGAGTGAGGAGAAAGCAAGGGACTCATGGACCATGAGGGACTTCAGGTAGAAAAGATTGCCCTGCTCTGCCCAAGTGATACAGTCTATGTCTAATACCTGGAAGCAGCATGGACACTGGGCAACAACAAAATTGATCCATATCTTTCTTAGTTAGCTCAGGCTGCCAAAACAAACTACCATAGATTGGAGGTAGTTAAACCATAGACATGTCTTTCTCACAGTTCTGGGGCTAGAATTCTAAGGTCAGGGTTCCAGACAATTTGATTCCTGGTGAGGACTCTCTTCCTGGTGTACAGATGGTGGCTTCCTCATTGTGTCCTCACATAGTACATGTTGGGGTTGGGGTGGGTGGGGAGAGTAAGTACTCTGATTTCTCATTTTACAAGGACACTGATCCTACTGGGTCAAGTCCTTCTAAAGATTGAATCGTCTCCTCCCCCACCCAAATTCATATGTTGCAACTCTAACTCCCAATGAGACTGTATTTGAAATAGGGCTTTAATCCAATTGGGTTGGAGCCCTCAGAAGAACAGTATGGGACACAAGAACACTCTCTCTCTCTCTCCACCATATGAGGACACAGAGAAGAGGTAGCTGTGTATAAACCAGGAAGAGAGCTTCTCCAGAAACCATATCAATCAACACTTTGATCTTGGACCTGTCAGACTCCAGAACTATAAAAGATAAATTTCTGTTGTTTATGCCACCTGGTCATGGTATTTTGTTGTAGCAGCCTGAGGTCTCATTCTTATGACCTCATTTAACTTTACTTATCTCCTTTAGGCCCCATCTCCAAATATGGTTACAAAGAGAGTTAGAGCCTCAACATATGAATTTGAAGGGGGTCATAAACGTTCAGTCTATAACAATATCAATTTCAGCGGGTCCATACATTGCCTGCACTGAAAGGCTCTGTTAGGAACATGTTCCATGGCCATCTAGAGAGGATGCACTGTGTACAGAGGCCTGTACCTTTCTCATTAACTGTGATGTCTACTTCTGCCTTGAGTCTTGGTTCAGTCTATCCTAACCACTCTATGTGGATAGCTCCAACTTCAGTGGCAAAAAATATAAATGTTTCCTTTACATAGAAGGGGACCTCTGTACCTATCTATATAAAGATAGAGAGTTTTTGTTTGTTTGTTTGTTTGTTTTAGAGAGAGAGAGAGAGAGAGAGAGTACAAGTGGGGAGCAAGAGGGGCAGAGAGAGAATCTGAAGCAGACTTCACATCCAGTGCTGAGCCTGATGTGGGGCTTGATCTCATGAGCCTGAGATCATGATCTGAGCCAAAATCAAGAGTCGGGCTCTTATCCAATTGAGAACACCCAGGCACCCCAATAACTTTTAGATATTTCAATCCACAAAAGAGTGTTCACATTAAGGGAATAAATTTTCTTCTCAAGATAACAGGAAAACAGTGGGTGGAAAATGAATTACCCAGGGGCAACTAGGTGGCTCAGTGGGTTAAGCCTCTGACTTCAGCTTGGGTCATGATTTCAGGGTCCTGGGATTAAGCCCTACATTGGGCTCTTAGCTCAGCAGGGACCCTGCTCTCCCAACCCACCTCTGCCTGCCTCTATGCCTACTTGTGATCTCTCTTTCTGTCAAATAAATAAATAAAATCTTAAAAAAAAAAAAAGAAAATGAATTACTCAGAATTATACTGTTACTCAAGAAGGACCACCGGATTACTTCAATGCTATTCTATCTATTATTACTTTGAACCAATGTTTAATTACCAGTAATACTGGAGATTACTAATAAAGCATGAGTTATTGAAACTGAAGATTATTCCATATGTTAATTTAGCAATATGCTTCCATATATATTTCCACTAATTCTTTCAGTGGAACAGAAAGTTCCCCTTTCTGTCTTTTTGTGAGACATATACAGATAATGACATGGACAAAAGCAGGTTGAAAACTGGCCTGAAAAAATCCACAAGGGACAACTGGGTGGCTCAGTGGGCTAAGTCTCAGCCTTTAGCTCAGGTCATAATCTCAGGGTCCTGGGATTGAGCCCCACATCAGGCTCTCTGCTCAGCGGCAAGCTTGCTTCCCCCTCTCGCTCTCTGCCTGCCTCTCTGTCTTCTTGTGATCTCTCTGTCAAATAAATGAAATCTTAAAAAAAAAAATCCACAAATACCATAATGAGCCCTTAATGTTTGAGAAATCACCATAGGCATATTTCTAACTTTGGTAGCATCACATATTGTGAAGATATAGAGAGAATTTTAATGAGAATATAGAGTTTGTCTAACCTGAATTAGAATTAATCATATAGCATTGTTCTTTCTTCAGTCTTGTAAAGATATTTTATGTTTTTTTGTTGTCTCTAGTGATTTCAGCATGATTGTATTTTAGCAGGATCTTTATGTGCTTCAAGTGTCTTAGCTTTTACTGGAACTTTGCATCCTAGAGAGTGAGGAAGACACTAAGGACTAATAGGGGACAACTGAGGCCACTTCAACAGCTACGCACTTACTCTTGAGCAAATGAATAGAATGTCTGTTGTTTCATTATGGTTCAAAGGCCTGCCCTGTTTACATTCTTAAAATAGCTCTAAAGAAAAAAAACACTCTACACTTTTCCCCACTCCCTACCCCTCATCCCTTCTGGCTCACCACGTAGGTGACATGAACAGGGGAGACACTGAGGTACCATGAAGGGCTCGGAAGCAGCACGTGAACTTGAAGAGACCACATTGAGGGGTTGGGGTAGAGAGAGGAAGCCACCAGGAGCCTTGAAAATGAGAACAGAAAGGGAAAAGCAGTTGGGGAAGGCTGTGGAGGAAATAGGACTCAGTGGCCGAATAATGAGCCAATGGGGAGAAAGAATGGAAGATAGTTCCAGGATTCCCACCTCAAAGGAGTTTCTGAAATGTTCAAAAATATCTCCAAGTTCTCAGATGCCATGGAAAGGCAAGGCAGATTTGAGTAGCAAATGATGTTGATGCAAGGTACCAGGCTGGTCAAACGAGATGGGTGACACACCCAATCCAGAAACTGGGAGGGACACCTCTTTTTCATTCTGGTGCCACAGATGACAGACTCCTCAGGAGTTCAGCCATGTAGGGGGAAGTCTGCTGCCATAAATTCAAGTGCACATTGACGCAGGATCCCTTCCATTCCCTGCCCTTACCCTCATTACACAGTAAGCAAAAATAAATGTCTGCAAAGCCATTTTTGAAAAAAAAAAAATTCTCTGATAGAGAAAATTAAGACTATTCCCATTTTCAAGAAAGTTTTATATCAGAGGAAACCAGGCACTGTGTATTATTGGCGACATGTTGCTTATATAATTTAATGCAAGCAAAAACTTGAAACTTCCATAAGCAAAAAAATCCTACATAATTATAACTGATTGTATTCATTACTGGGGAAAGGTTATGTCAATAAATTTAATGAAATAATAACGCAGGAAGCTCCGAAAATGATAAACAGGGTTTCGCAGACACAAATCATTAAATGTGGCAAAGGAAGGCATGATTTGGCTAGAGTTCCAGAATAGAAAATCAAACTTAATTATATTAGATGGTAAATAGCTATTAAGTTACTGGCCATTCTTCTGAAGTCTGGCAACATGACTCTGCACTCTGATCCCTCACCATCGATTAATATTGAAGCAACTGCTTAAGAAGATGAACAATCATAACATGAGTTAACTTCATTTTGCCTATGGTTGAAGTATAATTTGCTGTTTTCCGTTACTGGAAATGTCATGAGACCACGGAAGACTATCATATTAAAAGATGTACACAGCAATACTTAGATGGTTATTGTGTCCTCTCCTGTAACTCTTTATACATAAGATGAAGTTGGTTTTGGGCCAACTCCGATCTTAGAAGTCATATATATGTGTATATATATATATATTTTTTTTACATCACGCCATTTTATTTTCTTTATAAATTCTTCCTGTTTGTGGTGTCCCTGCTTCTGTCTTTCCCACTAGAGAGTAAGTCTCTTGATATTCAGGAAGTGACTGTCTTGTTCATTGCTGTATCCCCAGTGCCCAGAGCAACACCTGCACATAATAGGAACCAAAGGAATATTGTCGAATAAAGAAATAAAACTGCAAAAGGAGATAGAATAATCTGACAGGGTAAGAGCAGAATTACAGTTAAAGTTATAATGAATCTTTTATGTAATAGAGTTGGCCCACATCTCTGAGTGATGAGTTAGAAGCCCAATTCTGGATTCCAATATGATTGAAAGGATGACTCATTTAATGGAACTGGATGAAGCCCTGGTGTCCATTGCTGCTCCCTCATTGTCTGGTCTCCTGATTTCAGAGCTGCCCCTGACTCCACACTTAACTCATATTTATAAGTAAAATACACACATTCTCATGACAATTTCAAGATGGAACCTTGGACTCTTGGACACAGGAGTCCAAGCTCCTTGGACACAACAGCTGTATCACTGTGAAATAGTTCAAGACATATAAAAGAATCCCAGATAATTAAGTTTCTAAACTTAAATCTACTAAAAGCTAACTCTTTTTCTCTTAGACATGCATATTCTCTAATATGAATCTTTTTCACATTTTTGAAAAATTATTAGCTATACTTCGTAAAGTTGAGATTACCTGGAACATCACCTGAAGTATTTCCTATTCAAAACATAAGCCTTGGGGAGCCAGACTCCAGCAACTTTATACTCTGAAAAAATTTTACATTTTAAGTTTGACCTTTAAAAAAAATTCCCATACACCAAAACGCACAGAAGAGTTGACAGATTCTTGGGATTTTTATTTGTAGCAAAAGAGCTCCTACCAGAGTTTTACCCACAGTGGGCCCAGAGGATGGGCATAATTCAGTCATCTATTCCACAAATATTTATTTAGCCCTATGTGAGCTTGAAAGGTGTTTGACCTTCACGATTCAAGGGCAAATATATGGGTCAATTTCCCTCTCTGCCTTCCAGGAGACAGAAGGGAGGAGATATTGATAAGGGAACTTTGGTGATTTGTGAGAATTATGAAAGTGGGACAAATACAAGGTGGGCCATCTCTATAAAGTAGGTCAACATAAGAAACTTTTTTTTAAAAATTTTTATTTATTTATCAGAGAGAGAGAGGGGAAGAGAGCGAGCACAGGCAGGCAGAGGCAGAGGGAGAAGCAGGCTCCCTGCTGAGCAAAGAGCCCGATATGGGACTCGATCCCAGTACGCTAGGATCATGACCTGAGCTGAAGGCAGCTGCTTTACCAACTGAGCCACCCAGGTGTCCCAACATAAGAACCTTTTAAGGAAGACTCTTACCCTGAGTGATTTAGTTAAGCAGGATAAAGGCAGGCAGAAAGAAAATGGCTCTTACGGCCATCTGGTTTCCTTCAATATTTGAGTGAGGCTCTCAGTGCTCCCATTCAGACTGAGGGAAGGAAATATGATGGACCCAGCGTGGGTCAGGTATATGCCCTCAGTCTAGAGTGGCAGGGCCCACTACCCAGCAGGCCCCCTGGGCACAGCCCATTCCAGGGGGAGACTCATTCTTTTAGAAGAGGAAGTGGATGAGGACCCAATGTCTGTCTGAAACACGAAATGCTCTTTCGTCAGCAGTGCTGTAGATATTTTCATCTCATGTAAAATTTCAGCTCCCAAAAAGGCTACATGCGAGAGTGGGTCAAGGGTCCCCGGGTCCACTTCCAGCTTTGTTTACTCACCAGGAGCCAAGGCAGAATTCAGCTTGGAGTTGTACTCATGACTGAGATTGATTACAGTGGGTGAAAACAAGAGCAAAACCGCCAAAGGGAAAAGCACATGGGGCCAAGTCAGGGGGAAACAGGTGCAAGCTTCCAGAACCCTCTCTCAGCTGAGTCCCACAGGCTCCATGTAAATGCACTTCAATCGGAAATGAGATGTGACAGCTGGTGTGAAATGTTACCAGCTGGGGAAGCTCCTGAGAGCCTCAGGCTCACGTTTTTACTGGGGACAGGTGTCGTAGGTACATCCTGCCAAGAAGGTACCCAAATTCTAGACTCCTAGAAGGAAGGCAGTGTTACAGAATCAACCACATTGTTTATGTAAGCCATTCAGGCACCCTGAGCCTCTCCTACTGTCATTTGGGAATGGTGGGAATATCCCGATAGCCGCATTCCCAGACACGCCGCAAGGGCCAGGCTTGCCAGCGGTTCTCTCAAAGGATGCCCTCAGGACTGCTATCCTTTTGCTTTCCTGCCAAGTTTTTATTTAAATTCCAGTTAGTTGGCATACAGTGTAGTATTAGTTTCAGGTATAACATACACTAATATTAGTTTCAGGTATATTATACAATATGGTGATTGATCACTTACATACAACACCCAGTGTTCATCACAACAAGTGCCCTGCCTAATCCCCATCACCCATTTAACCCATCGCCTGCCCACTTGCCTTCTGGTAACCATCAGTTTGTTTTCTTTAATTAAGAGTCTGTTTCTTGGATTGTCTCTCCCTGTTCCCCCCATGTTCATTTGTTTTGTTTCTTAAATTCCACATGTAAGTGAAATCATATGGTATTTGACTTTCTCTCACTGACTTATTTTGTTTAGCATAATACACTCTAGCTCCATCCATGTCATTGCAAATGGCAAGATTTCATTCTTTTTTATGGCTGAGTAATATTCCATCATTCGCATACATATTCACATATATAGGTACACCATAAAAAAGAATACATCATATATACATATGAATATGACTACTATTTTTATATGGCACATCTTCTTTATCTACTCAACAGTTGATGGACATTTGGGCTCTTTCTATAATATAATTATTGTAGATAATGCTGCTATACACATCAGGGTGTAGGTGCCCCTTTGAATTCATATTTCTGTAGCTTTTGAGTAAATACCTGATAGTGCACTTGATGGATCACACTGTTTTCCAGACTAGGTCTACTATCTTAACACTACTGCACATACCGTTTCTCAATAAATGCCCCAGTCCTGTCTGCAAGAGGAAAGAGACAAAATTTATGTCCACATTATGGGATGGTTTATATTTATCTGATTCTAACTATGAGTAATGTTTTTGCCTTCTATTTACGCAGTAGATTCTGTACCTTAAACACAGTTCTTTTTTTTTTTTTTCTTGGAGTACCAAGTATCTTTAATATAAGCCATCACTATAGAGCTACCATTTTTCCAGATGGTTGTAGAGATGCCTGCTTTTTTAATACTTCCAAATTTTTCTACCACTCCTTTGAGAGTTAATATACTTTATTGAGAATTACCAAGAATTACTACATTTTATCATAGACAGGGATGTGTTTTCCTTCTCATCAGTTTAAAGGTCAGACTGCAGCGAACATCATCTGTCTGTGGCACGATTGTAAAGAATAGACGTTGTAAATGTATAGACATTTAAACCCTCCATGGTGCCCAGCCATGTCTGGAAAGATACACAGGCCAGGTCCACTCATGAGAGAAAACCAGCTCCCGCCTGGGGAGTTCAAGTCCAGAGAATGGGGTGAAGATTTCTTTCCTTATCTCAAGATTCCTTGATCTTGCTCCCTTGTCTCTCCATCTTCCTCCTTTTTCTCCAGCAACTTCCTTCTCTCTTCTTGAGGGTCTCAGCTCCAGCCCAAGAGGGATCTGAAAGTTCTCAAGTCCTTTTGATTTTGGAGCCAGATCCACAAAGAAAGGGAAGCCACTGGTGCTCAGTGGGTCTTTGCCTTCTTTAGCATGGCAGATCTAAAGGACAGACAAGGCTTTCTCTTGTTAATATGACATGCCTCTTATAGAATAACCTCAATGCATGATTTGCCAACAAAGTCGGTATTCCATACTACACAGAATGATGAAAAATTCCTTCCTGACAGTTGTCCCTCTTCGCATTCCCAGTTCACCCACCAAGTATACTCTGTCTTTGCTGTCTGGGTGTAACACTTACCAACTTTGTGAGGTCCATCCATGCAGGACTGTGAGGAAGACAAACGTGACTTGAACACATGGAGGAGGGATTCCGACCTTGATCATCACTGATTTTATTTTGAGCTTTCGCTCTGGTATTACAGGGATGGCCTCTCTTGAGTAACTTTGACAGGGATTTCATTTCAAAAAGTACTGATTAACTTTGAATGGTAGAGAGGCCTTCTTGAACGCTTGGGGAGTTATTTTAATAAGTAACACTAATGTAACTTTTTTTGGACATCCTTGAGAAAAATGAAATCTCTGAGTTTTTCTTTAACTCACTAGGAGGCTGAATGTCATGGTGCCTGGAAAAATTAGCTAGCTACACTTGAGTAATCATTTTTAAAGTTATCTTGCAAATTCTTTTTTACAGCTATAAAGAGTAGTGTTCCACTTTCCCCCAAATTATGCCTAATCATATACTCTATGATGGATAGTGCTTATCTCCAGGAAAGGAACTGGAAGGAAAGAGGACTTAAGGAAGATACTAACCTTTTATTCGAAATGTTTCTATACTGTTTGAATGTTTTACAATGAGCATATATACATATTGTGTATTGCATACACACACACACATATGTATATGAAGTTTCTTAAAAATCATTTTGGATAAAGTTAGAATTCAAGCTATATTCTCAATATTTTAATACAACTTTTCATTATATTAACACCACCTGCACAATCAACCACCCTCACTGCTTAACAATTATATTAGAACTTGGGTACTTGGGTACCATTCATGATTGTATCAATTTTTCAAAATTTCCATTTTTCCCCCTGTTTTTGTTTGTTTGTTTGTTTGTTTTTGTTTTTGAACAGTGCAGGGCAACCTAGAAGAATATTTCCTAAATTTGAGATGTAGTATAATAACAGCAATTATGATTGCTGCCTTTTATTGAATGTCTATTACAGACAGCCTCACTAATTAACTTTTATTGAGCACATGACAATATGTAAGTTGCTATGTTAAGTATTTTATGTACATGATTGCAGTTGACTTTCAATAACACATGAGATCAATTTTGTCATGCTTCTCTGTTCACAGATGAGGACCCTGAGCTTCAGCTCATTTATCTAGCTCACCCATGGCTATGCAGCAAATAAGAGCCCAGCCAGTTTTTGCCCCATCAGCCTAGACCAGACCATGTGGGAAGAAGGCAGTGAGGCATAGTGAGCATGTGCATGGCATGCGCTTCAAATTCGGCCTCTAACACGTTGAAGCTGTGTGCATGAGCTCCTTTATCTCTCTGTGCCTCTTGCTCTTGTCTGGAGAATGTAGGCCTTACCTGTAAAACCAGAGTAATAATAGATATGCCTCATGAATTTGGTCATGAAGTTTAAATGAGATTATCTTGCAAGGTAGCTGATGAAATTTCCATTAAATACTAGCTACTCTTATGCCTCAGAGACAATGTAGAAAGAACTTTGTTTTACATAGCTATCCATTTATGTATTCATTTATGCAAAGAACTATGTAATTTTACTTAAACTTCACAAAAATATGGAGAAGAGGTAATATTATATTCTTTTTTTTTTTTTTAAAGATTTTATTTATTTATTTGACAGAGAGAAATCACAAGTAGTGGGAGAGGCAGGCAGAGAGAGAGAGAGGGAAGCAGGCTCCCTGCTGAGCAGAGAGCCCGATGCGGGACTCAATCCCAGGATCCTGAGATCATGACCTGAGCCGAAGGCAGCGGCTCAACCCACTGAGCCACCCAGGTGCCCCTATTATATTTATTCTTAAAGACAACTGAAGCTCAGATAATTTATGTAATTTGGACAGGATCATCAAGCTTGAAAGTTATGACACAAAGATTTGAATTCAGATTTTTCTGATTTGCCTCTGTGCCACTGTAGAAGAGAAACAAAATGGGCAGAAATATGCACTCGCCGCTTCTGTGACCCTAGGTGAGTCTGGACCTCAGCATTGCAGCTGGTTTCCTTCAATGCAGGGCCTGGTGACATCTCCTTCTTTGGGTGGCTGCTTGGTCATGGAAACCCTGCACAGAAGTACTTCCTACAGGCTCACACGCACTAAGCATCAAGAGCACCATTGCCTCAGCAGCATCCAGTGATGCTCAGGATCAGCACCCCACTGGGACACCAGGGGTGGGACACCAGACACCAGACTCCTCACTGAGCAGGGAGCCTGATACAGATAGGGCTTGAACCCAGGACTCTGGGATCATGACCTGAGCTGAAGGCAGCTCAGCGTCTGACTCTTGATTTTGGATCAGGTCATGATCTCAGGTTTGTGGGATTGAACCCCGCCTCAGTCTCTGTACTGAGCGTGGAGTCTGCTTATGATTCTCTCCTTTGGCCCCTCCTGGCCCCTGCTCCCTCTTCTCTTTCTCCCTCTAAGAGAAAGAGAAAAAAGAACCTGCTCCTTGCTAGGTTCAGTGGGTTTTCTTTGATTCTACATCAGATGGTGATAATAATTGTGTATTTCTTATGGAAGTTAAGCTATCAAACATATAAAATCTTCTTTACAAAATATCAAAAAGGTTTGCACTAAATACATTACATTGCTATAGGAGGTTCATAGACACATTCTTCTGGTGAGGTTATGACGGTCTCCAGTAGCCTTGAATTGTTGTGACTCCACACACCAGCCCAGACATCACAGACTGAGCTTGCTTCAACTTCAGTCCCCTTAAACTCCATGACTACTGGGGGTCTTATATGCTAAAGTTGTGTTAGATGCTCCAGAATGCTAGATGTTCTTTTCCGCCAAAGTTTTGTTTTTTTTTTTTTTAGTAAAATCCCTTGTTCCATGCCCTATTTCCTTCAATAGAACAGTTTCACATTTTAAAATTTTGTTACTTCATTTGGAAATTAAGGCAAATTTTATGCAAAACACATTCTCCCAAAATCTTTTTTGAAAAAAGCAAACTACCTAATTTAAAGAATACTCAGAAGAAAAACCAGAGTCACTAGGGCCTATGTGAGTTTTCCTATTTCATGCAATTTGGGAAGATGGGCAAGAAACCATTTAGGGGTGGAGAATAGGTTTGTTTTGCTAGGATGCCAGGTGGGAAAAGAAGATGGTCATTATCTCTGAGGCCAGGAAGTGTTCTGGGAGAGGAAGGCAATAGATGTCAGAGTGCCCTCAGCACATTTGACATGGTAAAGAAGAGCCAGATGCAGTGACAATTTTAGAAACCCACAAGTAATAGGAAAGCAAATAAACAATTGTCATAATTAATTATCCCAGTTCTCTATTTTTAATTTATTCATATTTAAAAAATTTTTAATTTATTTTAGAGAGTGTGAGATTGAGCATGAGAGCCAGGTGGAGGACAGAGAGAGGCACAGACTCCTCACTGAGCAGGGAGCCTGATACAGATAGGGCTTGAACCCAGGACTCTGGGATCATGACCTGAGCTGAAGGCAGATGCTCAACTGATTAGCCACCCAGGTGCCCCATGTTCTCTTTCTCTTTAAATGGGCACTATCTACTGCTGACAGAATACATCTTCAAGTTTATTTACCAAAAAAAAAAAAAACCCCAAAACAAAAAACAAAACAAAACAAAAAACCCTGGGGGTGGGGAACTGCTTCTGGAGCACATGAGTGGTTCAGTCAGTTAAGCATCTACATTCAGCTCAGGTCACGATCCCAGGGTCCTGGGACTGAGCCCCACGTTGGGCTCCCTGCTCAGCTGGGAGTCTGTTTCTCCCTCTCCCTCCCACCTCTCTGTCTGGTTGTGCTCTTTCTCTGTCTCTCAAACAAAAAATAAAACCTTAAGGAAAAAAAAGACTTCCACTCTAGCATGTTGGGCTTGTTGCAAGAGACCAGGACATCTAAGAAATGAGAATATAAAATTGCTTACATTTCTTTCTTAAACAACTTTTAACTTAAATTATAGAGAACATAACTTGGTCACTCCAATGATGTTCTTTGTTTAAAAGTTTCTCTCATTTACACATGAAATACCTTTTAATCTTCATATTTTGCCCTCCTCCCAGGTAAGCTGCTAATTTTGCAGTTTAAATTGTATATTGGATAATTATCAGAAAAATTCATTACAGTTAAACTTCTAACCTTTGTATCATTGTCTAAACCTTTATCTTACTCCATCTTTTATTTTCTCTTAGGACAAAACCAACAACAAATAACAACTACAACTCAATCTTATCTGCAAGATGAAGTAGATAAATTATTGGGAAAAAAGAACTATATAGTAATTAAATGATGGCCTCTTTATCTTGAACAATGACAGGCAGTTTTTTCACTTCAGTGAGAAGTTTAACAATTGGATGTCAGACAAAGATCATGCAAGATATTAGTGTCTTTTTTTTTTTTTTTTGGTGGTGGTGGTATGTTTCATTAATCATTCTTTTCCATAACAGAAAAGTCTAGGGCTCTAGGCTTCATGGTTTGAGCCTTGATTGATGCTCTTAGTATCTTTCCTTATTTCCGAGCCACAAGTTATAATAAAATTTGAGAGGATTAGTAAATTCTAGAGAGATCAAGGAAATTAAAACAGTTTAATAGTGTAATGTGAGATTTTGGATGATAATCAACCTGAGTTTATAAAGACATAATGTTGTCAGGATAAGACAATATACCTAAATGATGTATAGTGAAGATTTACAAAATGAAGAGCATTGAAATACAACTTACTTTAATTTTCCTTAGCATTTGGAGTTTTTCCAAAATAGTACATAAAGTTTATTCTGCACGATGTAAAAAGGAAATTGAAAGTTTGAAGAACATTCCTTGTAAAAAATAAAAGAAGGAAAGTATGGGCCAAATAAATTATGAAAATGTGCTAAACAAATTAGAATTTCTACTACCTTGGAGAAGTGACAAGAGGTGATGGTGGAGGGTGATGGTGGTGGTGGTGGTGGTGGTGTGTGTGTATGTATGTGTGTGCATGTGGATTAGTCTGGCATCAATTCAGATATTTGGGATAGTTTGTCTTCTACCCAGTGGCTTAGTCCTAACATTGGCATTGAGGCCAGTTTTATTCTATGTGAGGGGGAATGTTAAAAATCCTTGAATTTACTGACTTCTAATTCTAGCAACTAGGCTTTTTTATTTTCCTCATGTTTTTGTTTATATACTCAAATAGCAGGTTTTATGTCTATACCCAGGAGTAATATGATGTGTACAATAGATATCAACTGATATGGTAATATGAATGAACATATTAAATTATATGCATGCCAACACTATACATATTCACTCCCTGCTCTGATTATGATAAAGTAGCTTGTACTGGATAGCTTTCCTAAAAACTATACAGAATACATAAAATTATGATTGTTGTTAAAAAACATTGAGAGCAATCAAGGCAGGCAGAACTCAAAACGGTATGGTCCCTGAGAGAAGACAAACATGATGAAGTGAGTTCCAGGCATCCTGGTTTCTTCTTGAGGATCCTTTTTAATTCACAGTGTGGTGGAAGAATGCCTGCAGCAATGTGCAATCCTCCAAGGTTCTGGAGAGGAAGGCTGGATCCAGGGTTGTCAAAGAAGCCAAATTGAGGAAGGGAGGGATCCCCAAGAAAGTGAGCCCCAAGACCTGTGTGCACAAAGGTGTGTGCCAACTCCTCATCTGTTGAGTTTAAAAATTCAAGAAATCCCACAGAAGGTAAAAAATAGAGACAATAAAGCATTGAGGAGATAATTTACCAGTTGCAAGGTTCTGGGAAAACAGAGGCACAATTTAAAGTCTATTAATATGTAACAACCCTGGTTAACACCTCAGGCTCTCAGTTGAAATCACAGAAAGACAGCAGAAATGGAAGAAACTTAACAAGCCTAAAACTCAATAATCTGCTTTCTTTTTATTTACATTATGAAATCAAACTTGTGCATTATAGGAGGAATAAAACACATTTCAGAACATTTACAAATTTTAATACATAATGTCCAGCATCTAATCAAAGATTACAAAGCATGCCACCAAGCAGAACCAAAGAATCAAACACTGATATATTTATAGTTTAAGAGTATTCATCCCTGAAAGGGATGCACCTAAACTGATGGTTGCAAAAAGATTGAGAAGTAGAGGGAAGGGCAGAGACCTAGGCAATAGCATGAACAAAGGCAAGAGGCACCAAACAGCACAGTATACACAGGGAAACATCACCTGTTTCTTGAGTGTTACCAGTGGGCATTGGTGAGTGAGCCAGAAAGTTCCAGGATGGGGTGAAGACCTGAGCTACTGAGGGTAGTTGCTTTAGCCTGTAAGCCAGGTTTTCAAAGTGTCATAACCCTTATAACCAATTATCTTAGTGAAATCTTAGATCAACATCACAAAACAAAAACAAAAGGAGGATTTTTTTAAGTTAAAGGGGGAAAGGGCCAAATGTCATGGAGACCTGGACATCAGCAGCCCACACTTGTCACCCTCAAACCCTGATTTTTTCCCCTATCCCAAGAGGTTCCTGCACAGGATCCATTGAGGTTCCAAGCAGTTAAAAAAAAAAAAAATTACTCTATGAGAGACAGGTAGACAGACAGCCGAATGATGGTGGCCAGATTTCTGCTATAGACATTACTTCAGGGAACTGTGTGGGGATATATTTGGGAAGATCATAATGGGAAAAAGGAAGATGGATGAGAAGTCTATTGCAGTTGTTTGGGTGAGGAATTATGGCAGTGGCAGGAGGGAGGAAGTAGGTGTGGGGTTAAAGAAACATCCAGATGGCAAGGTGGGGCAACTTGGTGATGGATGGCATGTAGAGAGTGGCAATAACACTATCTTTTTTAAGAAGAGGCTCACCAAAATGAGTGACCTAGAGGGAGCACTCTGAAGAGGGAGACAGCGTAACATCATGTATTCAGAAGTGATTTTATTTTATTTTAATTAATTAATAAGATTTTATGTATTTATTTGACAGAGATCCCAAGTACACAGAGAGGTAGCAGAGATAAATAGGAGGAAGCAGGCTTCCCACTGAACAGAGAACCCAACTGGGACTCGATCCCAGGACCCTGGGATCATGACCTGAGCTGAAAGCAGAGGCTTGAACCCACTGAGCCACCCAAGTGCTCCTTGGAAGTGATTTTAAAGGGACATGTCACAAGAGAGTGTGTGAAAGGGAGTGGAAAGAGGTGGGCAATGAGGAGAAGAGGGAGAGCTTGTGTGGAGTGCCGTTCAGAACACAAGCAATGCAACCAGAGAAGTTAAGAAGAAATTGCTTACTGGAGACGTCCAAATATATTAGAGAACAGAATAATTCATGAAAAATATGTAATTGAGAATAAGGAAGTCTCAGCTGAAATGAATAAGCCCTTGCAAATGTTATTAAATGGTTTGTGTTCCAAAGCTATCAAGACCATGATTGATCAACTACAAAAACAAATTGCTTCCTAAGTAAATAATAACCTTAATTTTAAAGAAAGAAAAGATAAAACAAAATCACTAGAAAGATACTGTATTGTTTGCACTTACATTTAATAATTTGTTTTGCAACAGAGAAAATGGAATTGGCCCAACAGAATTTTAATTAGGTACATTTCCACTGCCTTATACAGGTCTTGTCCAAGCTTAAAATTTTCCTTTTAATTATGAAAGAAATAAGAAAAAAATATGTGTTCATCAGAAGAATATCTACATTGTTCTTGAAAGTTGTTTTTGTTTGAGCAAATGTTTCAGATAATGTTCTTCCTCTTGTGGAAAGTTGTATTATCTGAAAATATTGGGAGCTCTAATCTTGTAGGAACACTGTAGAATACTGAATATGAGAATCAGTTATTTAAATGGCATATGCTCTATCTTCAAAGTACTCGTAATCAAATAATGAGCATTGCAATAAACATACCCTTGGCTCCCTATTTAATGAGCTCATAGTCAGCTTTTAATCAGATAAGGCAGTTCTTCTGATCCTTCTTTTCTAGCTTTGCTTTTGACCTTAAGATGAGAAAATTACCCTGGGTTATCTATGTAGTGAGGTGCAGAGGGTTTGGGAGTCAGACGGCTGGGCAGGAAGCCAGCGCTGCATGCTCTAGGTCATAACTTCTTTCCTCACTACTTGCTACTGTGAAGAGTAAATATGAAGGTATGGACAAGGTGCTCCCTCAGGGTCTGACCTACGTGGATTTCAGTAGGGGTTTTTTTTTTTTTTTAATTGTTGTTGTTGTTGTTGTTGTTTATTTATTTGTCAGAGAGAGAAAGAGCTCACAGCAGGCAGAGAGGCAGGTAGAGGCAGAGAGAGAGAGAGAAGCAGGTTCCCCGCTGAGCAAGGAGCCCAATGTGGAACTCGATCCCAGGACCCTGAGATCATGACCTGAGCTGAAGGCAGCGGCTTAACCGACTGAGCCACCCAGGCGTCCGGGTTTTTGCTTTTGTTTTTTTATGATTTTTTATTTATTTGAGAGAGAAAGAGCACATGCACAGGCATGTGCATGAGTTGGGGGGAGGGATGGAAGGAGAGGGAGACATAGATGTAGACTCCCTGCTGAGTGGGTGCCTGATATGGGGCTTGATCCCAAGACCCTGAGATCATGACCTGAGCCTAAGGCAAATGCTTAACTGACTGAGCCACAAAGTCACCCTGGATTTTAGTAGATTTTAATTCCCTTTATCTTCCCTCTTTTTCCCTAGTACAGAAATCAATGCCATAACTAGTTCTAAGCAAACTTGTAAAAAGAGAAGTTTGCACATTCCTGAGTATCTTTCCTATCCTTTGGTGCCCCTGTTTTCACTGGAGATCAGGGAACAATAATAACATCATTGGTAGAGAGCTTTGTAGTTTATCAAGCATGATATAATGCCTTCCACATAACACATACCTCATAAATGTCCATTCCTTACGATCTCATGTGCTTCATGCTAGAGTTCTGCAGAGTAGGTGGCTCTTAATTACAAACAAACAAACAAACAAACAAACAAAAAACAGAGGTATAGAGAGGATGTGCGGCAGGATGGAACCAGGGTTCTTACTCTGAACTTAACATTGCAGTCCTCCACTGCACCCGTTTGTTTTCTCCTGCTACAGGCTTCTGCCCAGATCTGCTCTTCCCAGGCCATGTCTCCTGGTGCTCCTTCTGTTAATCAATGTCACATTCACCCGTTCTCAAATGCCTGACTTCTACTTCCAGTAGACTCCTAAAGAGAAAAATATATTTTTAAAAAGATTTTATTTATTTATTTGACAGACAGAGATCACAAGTAGGCAGAGAGAGAGGCAGGCAGAGAGAGAAGGGGAAGCAGGCTCCCTGCTGAGCAGAGAGCCCGATGTGGTGCCCGATCCCAGGACCCTGGGATCATGACCTGAGCCGAAAGCAGAGGTTTTAACTCACTGAGCCACCCAGGCTCCCTTTTCTCTATTTTATATGCCACTTTAAAAACTTATATTCTTCATGGTAAGCAGAATAATGTCCCACCTCCACCTACCGAGACCCATGCCCTAATTCCCCACACCTCCACTTTTGTTACCTTAGGTGACAAAAGGGACTTTACAGATGGGATTAATTTAAGAGTCCTAAGGAGATTATCTTGTATTATCCAGATGGCCCAACACAATGGCATGCAACTTTTAACATTAAATTTCCTGGCTGTGGGCAGAGGGAGATGTGACTTTGGAGGAAGGGTCAGAGAGATGCAATGTCTCTGGCTTTGAACACGTAGGGAAGGGTGCAAGCCAAGGAATGCAGACAGTCTCTAGAGCCAGGAAAGATAAATGTATTTGTTTTCTAGGGCTGCTGTAACATCCATGTAAGCGGATGGCCTAAATGACAGAGATTTATTCTCTTACAGCTCTGGAGGCCAGAAGACTGAGATAAAGACAGAGGCAGGACCATGCTCCCTCTGAAGGCGCCAGGGAAGGGTCTGTTCCAGCTCTGTCTCAGCTTCTGAGAGCTGCCTGGTTGATGGCTGAGTATCTCCAATCCCCACATGGCCTTCTCCCTGTGTGCATCTGTGTCCACTTTTCTCCTTTTTATAAGGACACAGGCGTATGGGATTAGGGTTGATCCAGCAACTTCATCTTAACTTGATCATCATCTGCTAAGACTTTATTCCAAAATAAGGTTATTCAGTGGTACTGGAGGTAGGACCTCACATACCAATTTTATTTACTAATTGTTTTGTGTCACGGAAGCAGACACAATTCAACCCATAACAAGGAGAAAATGGATTCTCCTCTAGAGGCTCCTTAAAGTAACGCGGTCCTGCTGAAGGCTTGATGTTAGCCCAGGGAGACTCCATTCAGACTTCTGAACTACAGAACAAGACACAATAATGAGTGCGTATTGTTTAAAACCACTAATTTTGTGCTAATTTGTTATGCCAATAATAAAAAACTAATACATCTTCTAAAAGGAATTTCCAATAAAAAAAAAAAAAAAAGGAAGAAGAAAACCCCAGAATGTTAAATGAACGGATGAGGATGACAATGCACCACAAAAATCTTGGAAATATCTGTTAATGTCATTTATCAGCTACCACATGGGCACCATGTTTCCAAAAGGTCACTGAGGCAGACATGGGAGTGTCTTAAAGAATAAAAATGACAAAACTTTAAGGAGTGAAGTGAACATTTATTTAAAATAAGAAAGTAGACTAGAAGTTAAGAAGGGAAACTATTCAGCAGACAGAGAAGTCAGTACTTTCTTCTATTCTAGTCGAAGGCAGGGACTATGAGGATAATTGCTTGACTACACAGGCTTCCTCCTTCCCCTTCCCAGTTTCATCACATTAACCTCTTCTGCCCTTCCAGAGCCGGCCACCCAGTGTTAAGTTAATGGAAAATGTGATGTATATGTTCATAACCTATCAATGAAATTAGGGGCTGACTTGACCCGTGTTGTCTTGAAATGGATGTGTGATTTTCAGGGCTCCTGGGTGGCTCAGTCGGTTAAACGTCTAACTCTTGATTTCAGCTTAGGTCATGATCTCACAGTTGTGAGATAAAGCTCTGTGTTGGGCTCCACAATGGGCATGGAGCCTGCTTAGGATTCTCTCGCTCCTTCTCCCTGTGACCCTCCTGTGTCCCCACTCTCGCCTGCATAGGTGTGGTCTCTCTCTCTAAAGAGAAAGAAAGAAAAGAAAGGAAGAAAGTAAAGGGGGGGAGGAAGGAAGGAGGAAAGGAAGGAAGGGAAGAAAGGAATAAAAAAAAAAAAGGGGGCTTACTTAACAACAACAACAACAACTGTAATTCTCAAGGAAGGAAGCAAAACAACAAAAAAGCAGGGTTAAAAAATCAACTACATTTCAAACTTGTTAAAATTACAACTCGGAGCACAGCAAGCTGACCAAGAGATCATGCCTAGTGTTTCTGCAGGACCCTGCCCTGCTCAGTGTCCTGAGATTGAGTGAGCACTTCTCCCCAGTCTGATCCCCAGCAAAGGTTAAATCCCCCTGGGATGGTGCTTGCGTACCTTGCTTCACATTCAAGCTGTTAATGCTCTTTCTCTGTCATATCCCAAAGCTGCTTTTCTATATATATATTTTTTAAGATTTGATTTACTTATTTAACAGAGGGAGATCATAAGCAGGCAGAGTGGCAGGCAGAGAGAGAGGGGGAAGCAGGCTCCCCTCCAGGCAGAGAACCCGATGCGGGGCTCGATCCGCTGAAGGCAGAGGCCCAGCCCACTGAGCCACCCAGGCGCCCCTTTTCTAGATATTTTAACCTCAGCAAAGTTTAGGTTAGTCCTTTAAAGGCCAAGGGTTTGGAGCTGGATTGAGCATCGCTACTGGAAGTCAAAAGTCATCATGAAAATGTCCACGCACCTCCTGCCTACCCTGCTGAGACTCGCCCATCACAAGGGCATTGGTCTAACCCATCCAGCCACTTGAGACAGGGATGCTTCGGTGGTGAGACAGGGGAAGACTATTTGATACAGAATTGCTGTCTATTCAGTTGCTCCCCCGATTGCCCAGTCAGTGTCTCAGATTTGTGTTCACATTCTATTTCCTGATTTCTGTCCTCTGCCCTCTCACTTCCCCCCAACCACCTGCCTCTCCTGCAACAGTTTGCATCTCAGTTAAGAGCAACTCATCTTGCTCAGGTCTGCAAGTTCAGAATAACCTTTGACTTCTTCCTTCCTTTCCATTCTGTATTCAATTTCCCTACAAATTCTTTCCCTTCTGCCTTCACACCAGATCCAGAATCTAACCACATCCCAACACCTCCCTTGCTCCCACCCCGCTCCCACAGCAGCCTCTTATTAGATTATTCCAGAAACCTTGAAATGGGTTTTCCACTCTCCTTTGTAATCTTCAGTCTATTGTTAATACTGAAGTTCCAGTAAACCTATTAAAACGCAGATCAACTCTAGATGGCTTAAAATTTTCCAGTAGCTCACTGTTTCATCTAAAAGAATAGCCAAGTCCCTGCCTTGTCCAAAAGGTTTGTGTAATCTGGCCTCCCACTGCCAACTTCCCACCTCTTCTTTTACTCATCTCCCCATCCCGGATTCCTCTCCAGCCACTCTGGGCCCTCCTGCCATCCCACACATGTTCTAGGGGTGCTCTTTCTCAGGGCTTCTGCATTGCTTCTCCATCTTCCCAGATGCCTTTGTGGCTCTCTCCTTCAGCAACTCTAGGTTCTTACTGAGGTGTTAATTCCTCCTTAAGGCCTTTTCTGAATGCCATCCTGACTTCATTTTCTCCCATCCATAGTGGTATGAATGGGATACCATACCATAGTGATATAGTGGTTTAGCTAACCACTCTACTAGATGCTTTGCCCATTTATTTTGCTTATTGTCTGTTTTTTGCTCACTAGAAGACAAATGCCATGAAGACAGAAGTTTCTTCTGTTTTGTTCCCTGCTGTATCTGATTCCTAGAATAATGCCTTCTCATAGTCACCTATGTGGTATCGGGAGACAGTGAGTGAAAGTATCATTGAATTTCAGAGGACAGTAAAGCAGTCATCTCATTGTGTAACTTGAGCTTTTCCTTTGCCACCCATGCAGGCTGCCCTCTACAGGGGTAACAGTTGCAAAATACCCCAGCATGCCTATGATTTAATAGTGGATCGTTTTTTCTAGGTTGGCACATTCCCATTCCTGAAATTAGAGATGCTTTCAGAGGCTCAAGCCATAGCCGCCAGAAAATTCCTGACTCCTCCTAGAGTGAGATGTACTGTCTTAGATGGCACAAAGAGGCAGGAGTGAGAATTATGTAAGGGAAGCTAGCCCTTGCATTATTAGGAGCAGCCTTTGGGCATAGAGTTGGTGACATTTTGTTTGAGGAGATGTTTTCTGGAAGTTTTTCCGCAGTGACGAATTGTGAGGGGGTTTGTCCAAGAATGTTGGTGTCTGGCCGGAGGGGTGGGCAGGAGTGTGGTAGTGTGCTAGTGCTTTACTCATTCATCTGTTCATCCGTTTGGGGAATGGTGACAATAAGCCAAGCAGTGCTGGGCATTGCAATTCCCATGAGGAGGAATGAGATCTAGTCGCTATTCTCAAGAACATTCAGGCTAAGTAAGGACTCAATTATAATTCATTAGAGATTGCATAGGAGAGATCTGTAGTGGGGTCACCTGCTCTGAGTTAGGGGTAAGGGAAGACAGAGGAAGGATGGCTGAGTTAATCCTGAAACGCAGGAATGACTGGCTGAGTGCAGAGGAAAGCGAGCTGGGGGACTGCCAGGCCAAAAGCAATGGTGGGTAGGGCCCAGAGGGAACGGCAGCCAGCCCTGCTTGGAGCCTGCAAGCGGCCCCATGTGCTGAAGGCTGGAGACAGAAGAGACTGGACAGGAGCAAAGGCCAGCTCACCGACAGCCTTATTGCTGACCTTTACCTGTGGTCCATCGGTCTGTAAAGGGGACATTGTTATTTCTGCTCGGCTCTGGTAACAAAGGTAATCATCTTAAAACTGTCTGATGGAGGCATAGGACGTTTGTTTTCATGATGTTTGGAACCAGCTCATTAGAACAGGAAGCAAGTGATCAAAGATCATCTAATTAGATATCCCTGGAAATCCAATGCTCAGAGAGGTTGAACGACACCCCAGGTCACACAGTGAGCTGGTAGCGATGCATGACTTGTTTATCAGTTTTTTTTTCTCTTTTATAATGACAGAAATTTCATATTGAAATTTGCCAAGAGGAGTCAATTTACGAATGTCATGAATAATTAGTAAAACCAGCTGCAATGTCATTTCTGGATGAAAGCAAAGTGAACCTGAATTTTGAGGGGATGTTTACCGCAGTGAATAAAGTACCTTAGTACTTAGTACCTGTACTCAAACCTTAGAGTACAAGTTGCCAGCCTCTCTCTGGACCCCATCCTGTTTGTCAAGTCCATAAAGCAGCACCTTGGAGCATCAGGGGAGGAACGAAATGAGACACAGCACACTGAATGTCCAAAGACGCTTGACACCAAGGAGGCCCCGGATAACTTGGCAATAATACTGAGTGCTGAGTACTGGAAAGGGCAGAAGTTCACAGACGTGACCTTGGAGGTATGTCTGGATCCAGAGACCCTCAAATGAGAACTCGCCAAGGCCAGCTTGTCTCTGCCTTAAGGGACAGGGGAGTTATTGCGAGGCAGTGAGAACAGCAGGAGAGGCTCCTTACACGTAGCTCCTTTCTCAAAAAGTCACATGCATAGGGAAAGTAGGGCACTTGCTGTTCTACTGTTTATGTGAAACCATGTCTGCTTGTGGAAACAATGGCTTTCATTTGCTCTCGCTTTCATATATGTATTTATGAAAAATCCCATACGGTATCACTTTTGCACTTTCTTTAGATAATTAATTTCCCTGTCAGTATGTTCCAATGACTCACAGTTCTAAGTCTGATAATAACTCACAGTATGCAGGCCCTTTTCTCAAGTCATGAACGTAGATACTTTCTTTAATAACAAGGCTCAGCCACAGAGGGGAAAAAAAAACCCTGACCTTTTCTAGGCAGAGTTTTTTCTCAGATATAATAAAAGATACAAGGGCTATATTAACTAGGGGCTTTTGAAAAGACATCTAAGAAGCTTCCAATACTCTTTTGGTTAAGTTGAAAAATGACATGAAATTGCATTTGATTTGTTATCTGACCAATAGCAATAAGGCAGGAGTGAAAAATAAATGCAGGAGTTTTGCTGTGGTTGGAAACTGACAAAGCTAAAGCCATACAGGTCAAGGGCAACCTCAGTAATGAAAAGTGCCTTTGCCAGGAAAGGTAAGAATTTTAAAGTCGACTTCCTGTTTTCAGAAAAACACAGGCTCAAGACTTGCATACTTGTCTATAACTTGTAAGTTTTCCCTAATTTGTTCCCAGTAGGAAAGTCCTACACTGAGAAATTCAGTTTCAGTGATGTCATGTGATATAAAATGCCATTTTCTGCCAAAGGAGTGAAGGGTTTTGGCAAAATACTTAAATGTATGTATGTAAGAGACCTTTGCAAGCTGGTTTCCTGGGCTGAGCCGTGTGGCTTCCACTCTGTGTGAGGATAGTCTGACCTCAATAGAAAGTATTGCTGTTGGCTTTTTGGAAGGTGTCCCAACGTTTTGGGCTATGGGTCGTGTTATGGCCTGGGTCGTGTTCCACCACTTGGAAAGCCTGTCCTCTGCTTTTTGCATCTCTAAATGTTTCCCATTGTTAAAAAGCCTGCTTAAGAACCACCTCCTCCAGGAAGTTCTTCTGTCTTTGCCCACCTAACAGTGAATGCTGCCTCCTAGGAAACCTAGAAACCCCTCATCTCTGCCCCCCCTAAGCAATTACTTTCTGCCCCAGGGAAAAAGTTGTGGTTTAATGGCAGGGGCACAGGGCTCTATACCAAAAGCCCAAATCCAGTTATACCAGTTACCATCTCCTGAGCTTAAGAACATATATAACTCCCTAGTCTTTTTCCGTCTAAGGAATGTTAAAAAAATATCCATAATTCATCTGTTGCAAACATACAAGAATAACAATGGCAATATCCACAGGTTAGGGAGTCTTCATCATTGATCGGTGCCCTAAATAAAGTATTTTATTTAATCCTCACCCAGAGTCCATAGGTAGGTTCTGTTATTATCCCCCGTTTCCCAGCGAAGGCTACCTACCATGTGACTTCCCCAAGGTAAGTAGGTTTATCCATATCTGTTAGGCTCTTCTGTCAATGCCCCTTGCCCCATGGGTTCTGGCTCTGGTGAGATCATTTGTATTACCGGCTACATAGGTACTTGGTAATTATCCTCATGGTACCTGGTTATGTATGCAAGTTCCTTAGTAAGGGAAAGATGTATGTCTGATTCATTTTCCCTTGTCTAGGGCATCTATGTTATGCTAAACAATGACCCCTGCCCCCAAAAGAAATCCATGTCCTAATCCCCAGATCCTGAGCATGTTACCTTTATGGCCATAGAAGGGCTTTACCAAGGAGATTATGTTAAGGATTTGAGATGGAGAGATGATCCTGGATTATCTGAACATATAAGCCTAAATGAGATATACCTTTATAATAAGAGGAAGGCAAAGGCAGATTTGACAAAGACATAAGAGTTAAAGGCCATGTGACCATAAAACAGAGATCCAGGAGATGCGGCCACAAACCAAAGAAGGTTGGACAAGGCAAGGAATGGATTATCCCTTGGAGACTTGGTTTTGGCCTGGTGACGCTGATTTTGGACTTCTGGACTCCAGATTCGTGAGAGAATAAGTACTATTAGTAAGTTTGTGCTAGTTTGTGACAACAAACACAGGAAATCAATGCAACGTCTATGGGAATATTTATAGAATTAAATAGTAGAGCTCTGCCAGGTTGCTCTTTTCTGTCAAACATGGCAGGGAAGAGCACTTCTTCTGTCTACCTGTGATGATTCTATTTAATAAGAAACTAGGCACCTCAGACACAAATACAGCCCCAGCATAACCACTGAACTAAAATGCTATAAACATCAGGTATGTTGATGTTCCCCTCCGTTCTACCCAGAACTCATCCAGGATTTGTCTGCCTTCTATCTCCTCTGAAGACAGTTTTAGAACATTGCGATGGCCATCAACAGAGATATCAATGGATCTTATTCATTCTACCCAGAAACTTTCTTTATGAATGAAAGGACAGGCAAAAACTGCAAATTCTTGACTTCTTTGAAAATGCCATTATGGGGAATCTTTTCCTTTCCTTTTATTTTTTTTTAATTAATACAGTTAAAATGGCTCTTGTGTACAACTTTATGAATTTTAACACAGGTATATGTAACCACTACTACAGTCAGGATCCAGGAGTTCATCACCCCAAAGGACTCCTTGGTGCCATCTCTTTGTAGTCACACACTTCCCATAGTTAACCATATGCTCTCTGGGCCTGGCACAGAACTCCTAAAGCCCTTGTAATATCCTAAGTGATAAGAGCACTAGAAAGATCTCTTGCTTTAATATTTGGCCTTTAGCTCCAGATTTTTTTTTTTTAAGATTTATTTATTTATTTGAGAAAGAGAAAGCAAGTGAGTGTGGAGAAGGGCAGAGAGAGAGAATTTTCAAGCAGAATTCCTGCTGAGCATGGAGCCATTGTGGGGCTGCAACCCACAAAATAATGACCTGTGTGAAATTAAGAGTTGGATGCTCATTTGGCTGAGATGTCCAGGGGCCCCTATGACCCCAGTTCTTGACATCAAGTTCCTAAATCTCTTGGAATTTTCTAGGTGATAAAAGTGTTTTCTGTTCTAATGAGGTGACTCTGGGTGGGCCCCTGGATGAGTGCTGGTTACCAGAAAGGCCAAGCCATGATTAGAAGCTTGGGACTTTTAGCCTCATCCCCTAGTTCTCCAGAGAGGAGATGGAAATAAACTTAATAACTGATTATGCCTATGTGATAAATCTTCCATAAAAATCCTAATAGTATGGGGTTCAGGGAACTTCTAGGCTCTCTGTTGACCATGTGGAGGTGCAGGAAGAGTGGTGTGCTGAGATGACATGGGGGCCCTGTGTCCCTGCCCACATATCTTCCTAGCCAGCTCATCTGGATGTTATCTGTATCTTTTATCATATCCTTTAATTAAAAACAACAACAACAACAACCCTATAAACAGTAAATGATGTCTTTTGTTGAATTCTGTGAGCCACTTTAGCAAATTAATAAAACCCGAGAAAGAGGTTGTGGGAACCTCCAATGTATAGCCACTGGTTGGAAGCACGGATAACCAGAGTGTGTAATTGGCATCTGATGTGGGGGATGGTCTTGTGGGACTGAGCCCTGAACATGGGCAATTGGACGCTACCTTTCAGAAATGGGTTAAATTACAAGACACTCCATTGATGTCTCAGAATTATTTAGTGGGGGAATACCCCCACACACATTTGGTTACCAGAAGTATCTGAAGTGAAGTGTTCTGTGTGAGTAGTAGAAGAAAAACACGTGAGGAGGAGAAGTTTCCCTACACATCATATGACCCAGCAATCCCACAATCAAGTATTTACCTCAGAGAAATGGAACTTACTTTGACACAAAAACCTGCAAGTGAATAGTCCTGGCAGCCCTATTTATAATTGCTCAAACTGCAAACAACCTGAAACTCCTTCAATGAAGAATGGACAAACAAACTGTAAAACATCAGTGCAATTGAATATGCTCAGGAATTAAAAAGAATGAACTATTGATACACGCAACTAAGATGAATCTCGAAAGCATTAGCTATACAAGAAGCCAGTCTCAAGTTCCTAGCTTTAGAAAACTTCTAAGATTTGGTCCCTGGGGTGAAATCTCCCTTCAAAAGACTATAACTCAAGGGAGCTTGCATAAGACAGAGAAGCAAAGGAGCCCAGCAGCTCTGGGGAGACTGTGAATGGAAAAGGCTGAGCTGGTTCCTGCAGGGAACTCTAAGACAGCTCCTGAACAGAGACCACTTCACACTGCTTCCTCTAGCACACAAACCCAGAAGCATCCCAGGAACTTGGTGTGTAGAACTAGGGTACCAAACCTGCACTGCAGGAAAAGCATAGCACATAGCCGGACTCATTGGAGAACAGAAAATCAACCACCACACCCTCACTCTTCTCTTGCTGAAACCTCTCTGAGTCGAGGGGGTTTGGGGCAGAGTGGGCTATGAGTTTACTTTTGACGTGAAACATCTTGTTTCAGGGAACTTGGAACATTAAATGTCTGGAGAAATTTGGTCAACAGACTCAAATTTGCTGAGATCCAAAAGGAAGGATTAAATGACAGATTTGGACATGTAACTCCCCAAGCCGGAGCAAGAGCCTGAGTCCATGTGGATGAGGATCCCCATGGATTCTACTGGAGCTACGAAGATGAGCATGGAGGTCCATGGCTGTTTTGCATAACACTACTGGCTTTTGAAGTGAACCAAACCAATCCCTTTGTACCAATTTTGTAGTGCTCCTTGAGACCATAGATGGGTGTCCTTAAAAGTCTTGGAGACAAGTGGGGCAACTGGGTGGCGTATTGGGTTAAGCTCCTGACTCTTGGCTTTGGCTCAGGTCCTGATCTTGGGGCCCTAGGCTCAGTATGGAATCTGCTTGCAATTCTTTCTCCTTCTGCCCCTCCCCCTGTGTAATGCTCTCTCTCTCTGAAAAATTCTAAAAGTCTCTTAAAAACAAAAGTCTTAAATACGAGTACAGGCGAAACTGAGGGGAGAGTAAAAAAGATCAGTGTTGCCAGGACTTAGTAAGAAGGGAGGAAGGAATAAGTGCAGCCCAGAGGATTTTTGTGGTAGTGAAAATATTCTGTGTGATACGACAATGGCTACGTGTATGACGATATATTGGTCCAGACTCGAAGAATGTACAACACAGAGAGTGAACCTAAATGTAAACTCTGGGCTTTGGATAATTATGATGCATCAAATAGGTTCATCAATTGTACAAAATGTAGCACTCCTGTGGGGGCTGTTGATAATGGGGAAGGCTAAGCCTGTGTGAGAGTCAGGGGAGATACGGGAATCTCTGTGCCTTTTCCGTAATTTGACTGTGAACCTAAAACTGCTATAAAAAAGAAAATCTAATTTTTAACAAAAGTCTTTGAGAATGCTCAGTTCTGCCAACATGGAAAAGGCCCTTTTCCTCTCAGTTCTCCTGTTACAACTTAAAAACACTGAGAATAACACAACAACAAGCATAAGAAATATCTCATCTGCAGAGTGAAGAGGGAGGGGTGCCTGGGGAAAAATACAGTGGTGACTTCCCTGGGTTTCCTTACTGCCTCCCATATGTCCTCAACAGGATACTGCAAAAACCCCAAACAGGCACAAACAAAAAATCACCAAGGAAACCCCCTTCCCTGCTAGCTCGGGGACCAGGAAAGGCATGACTTAAGAACAGAAAACCTTTTGGACAATATCCATCCTACGCCAGCCAAATATCATTGTATAAAATCACACCCTGTGGGTTCAGTAGGTCCAAGCAAATGGGAAGTTTATCTCGCTCAGTTCTACCCACTCTTCCCCCACATAGACCTAGCAGTGGGCCAGTGCTCAGATTGCCTGCTTGGTCATGTCCACAGGGAAGCACACGGCTAACTTTCCATCACCTGTACAGAAGAAGCAGACCTTGAAGACCCCACCAGAAAACAGCAGCAACTGTGCCTCCACTTCCACACAATACCAATCAGACTGAATTCCTGAATTTGGTGGTAAAGTCAGAGTTAGTCGGTGCCTCTCTGTGTCCCACCCCTGGTATGAGCAAGGCATTGTGGTGAGCTAAAAGTCTACATCCACCCTTCATCAAGGAGACTGAAAAAGATAATGCCAAAAATGGTTAATTGAAAGTCCCACAAAGAATTAACATCAAATGTACAAAATCTCCTATAGAAAATAAAGGAGAAAAAAAACACTTTCCAGATAATTTTAAAGGCTAGCATTTACTATCCTGATACCCAAATCAGAAAAAGACCACTCAAAAAAAGAAAACTGGAGACCAGTATTTCTCATGAAATTAGATGTAAAAATACTCAACAAATATTAGCAAAGAACAATCAGCAAAACATACAAGAATTATACACCATTATGAAGTGGGATTTTATGTAAGACTGGTCCAACATTCAGAAATCAATCAATATAATCCACCATTAGAACAAGCTAAAGGAGAAAAATCATGTGATAATATCACTTGACCTGAAAAAAATTTTGTCCAATTCCAACATTCATTAATGTTAAAAACTCTCAGTAATCTAGGGATGGAGAGGACACCATCAACTCAATAAAAAACACTTATAAAAATACCTATAATCAACATCACCTTTAATGATAACAGAATGAGTACTTTCCCTATAGTATTGAGAACAAAACCAGGATGTCTGTTTTTACCACTTTTATTCAACATAATACTGGAAGTTCTGGTCAGTGCAATAAGGCAAGAAGAAAAAAAAAAAACTGAAGTCATGCAGATAGAAACAGAAGAAATAAAATTATTCCTATTTGTCAATGGCATGACTGTCTATGTTGAAAATTCTAAGAAATCTGAAACAAAAAACCACTTCTAGGACTACTTGAATTTAACAAGTTTGCAAGATATAAGATCAACACAAAAAAGTTAATAGCATTTCTGTGTACAAATACAAACATGTGGAAATCAAAATTAAAACACAATACCATTCATAATCATGCCAAAGAAAATGAAATACTTAGTTGTAAACCAAATAAAACATGCTTAGGACTCACAGTCTGAAAATGACAAAACTGATGAAAGAAATCAAAGACCATCTGAACAAATAAAAAGACACATCGTGGGCGCCTGGGTGGCTCAGTTGGTTAAGCAACTGCTTTCAGCTCAGGTCATGGTCCTGGAGTCCCAGGATCGAGTCCCGCATCGGGCTCCCAGCTCCATGGGGAGTCTGCTTCTCCCTCTGACCTTCTCGCCTCTCATGCTCTCTCTCACTGTCTCTCTCTCAAATAAATAAATAAAATCTTTAAAAAAATAAAAGACACATCATGTTCATGAATAGAAAGATACCTTGAAGTCTGTGTTTTATTTCCTTGTACATAATCAACATTACTACTTTGCAGTCTGGATTTTGTAATTCCAGTTCCTCGAGATGATCAAGTCCTTTTCTGTTGCCAGTTGTTTCCACTGGTTCTCAACTCACAGAATTTCCCCTTGTGCCTTATTATTCCTCTTTAAGAGAAGATTTTAAATATAATTTATAGAAACAGTTTGAGGTTTAAAATGACAATGAATTTCTCCAGAAAATTTTTGTGTCTGCTTTTTTTGCCTGGGGATTGTGTATGTTAAAAACCAATTTGAAGTCTGGAGATTATTGATTAGATCTTGGTTGTGATTCTTATGGTCCATTCCACTTCTAGCTCACCTTCATCCTGGGAAATAATGGTTTAGGATTCTAATTTATTTTAGGGAATGTCTTCTATTACCCTCTCCACTTTGTTTTCTGTCCGGTTCTCCCACAGACTGTTAGACAAATGTTCTACAAATCCCTACCCCCATTTGAAATGCCTTCAGGGCTTCTGTGCATTTTTATCTCTCTGTGCTCTATTTTTCCACTTTCTTTTGTCCTGGTAATACCTTCTTTGTCATATGTTCGATGAGTCTAAGAAAATTAAAAAAAATATATTTTATCTTTATTTATCAATTGGTTTCAGGAGAGGACTGATTTGAATGGTCTATTATCCCATTATCTGAAATAGAAAGTCACAGATCTATTTTATTTTTAATTAGGAAGGAATGAATACTTTTATCAAGGCTCAAAAAGTTATGATGGTATCATTTCTAATTTGATGGAGACCTTGAGTAATTATGCTAATTAGTTTACATTCTGCAAACATCTATAAACATTATAAATTCAAGTCTAATTGGAAATTATGCAGGCTATTTACATGTGCCAAAAGATAACAAATTGCTCATTAAAAATTCCTTTTAAATTATACCAACGATATGTGAGGGATGCTTACTGATTTTTGAATATAAATTAGTAAATTAAAAAAAAAAGAAATTGAGTTAAAGTTACTATAACTGAGAGGACATTTTTAATTTACTTTGATGATTTTAAATTTACTGACCATGTCATTTAGCACACCTTTGAATACTAATGATATAAATGCATGAGGGACAGTTCTCTTGGGTTCACTTAAAGAAGGTTGTGAGGAAGAGGCATCTCATTTGTTTCCAGCTTTTGGATTTTTTGTTCAGTAAAAATGAGCTAAAACAGCTAAATCTTGTTTTCTGTGCTGCTAGAGATCTTTTTGTGGCTCATTTCAGTGCTTACTAAGCTCCTGAGCTCCTAATTCTCCTGGTAGTCCTGATGTCTAGTCTATTTTAGATGCTACGGGTAGAATCAGAGTTTTTAAATTTCTTGCACAATGTAAGGCAGATGTCAGGGTCACATTTAATAGGTGATCTATTACTTAAGTAGAAGCTAAGGTTTTAATCTATGCCTATAGGCCTCAAGCACCACCTCTAAATGACCAAAGGAACCATTTTTATGTTTGGAGGTGACACCATTTAAATCACTTGGGGAAAAATAATAAAAGAAATCATACTACATATTTGAGCAATGCTTTAGAATTTATGAAATGTTCCCATGCACATTATATCAGTTGGTCATTATAACTGCTGAATAAATTGGGTTGAAAGAAGAAGGTAACACTGGTTACATGGAAGGGTACTTGGTTCTATGCTTAGACTTTCTCATGATCACTACCTGCTCTACCAGTTACAGGGAATGGAACTGAGGTTTGTCTTTCATTTAGTTAAAATGGTGATTCCAGCCAAGGGATTCCAACTAATCCCTTTCTTATGGATTTGCTTTTAGAAAATAGAGATTATATATTTTTTTCTAAGATTTTTTTCCTCTGTGGATAACATATTTCTCTTTTATTTTCTTTCTCTTTATTACCTTTCCCACCTCAATTCATAATGCCTCTCCTTTAATTTGGTGTCTTTTTCATTTGAGATTTACTATAGCCAGATCCTACCCAGCATTTGAAGGGAAAAAACAAAAACAAAAAACAAAAACAAAAAACCCAACAACTAATGAGTCAAATTAAAGTGAGGTTGATATTCAATTCTAAAAGAAAGCTCACTGGTAGTACAAATGGACTTTAAAGTAAAACAGAGAACTCTAAAATCTACTGTCTTGTGTAGCCTTTTGATTTATAGAAAACGCCAAACAACGTGTGTTTGTTTTTGTTTTGTTTCAAATTTCAGGTCTGCTCACAGAATTTTCAAAGCAAATGGTTTAATTTTTTTTTTCTTGAACAATATCCAGATCCACGCACTTCAGATGAGACAACTGAACGGTTGCAGTGTTTACTGTCATTTAATAGAAGCTGAATCACTTCCCATGACAGATCTCTTCTTAGCTGTATTCATAGGTAAGAAAGGTCAGGGTGAAATTAAATATATATTTTGTGGTTTAAATGAGGTAAAAAATGAGATTTTCTTGAGATGGTGCCTGATAAATAATGCAGCTTGTTGTTCTGTGCAGATAGACTGCACTTTCTAGAAGGCCGTATAAGATAGTAAGAGGGGGATTACCTGAGACAGCACGAGCTTGAGAGAGTTTGACTTTTCCCAGCCCTGTGTAACAGGGCTGAATGGGTGAGGCAGGTTTAATAGCCAGTGAATTACATTTAAAATCTATGGAGAATATTATAAGATGGCAACTTCTCCCCATTTAGTTGGGGAAATGATCTTGATGTCTTGTCTTTGAGAGATCACTAGGGTGTGAAATACAGACAACTATTGTAGATAAAAGAGACTTCCAACAGCCACAAAATATGTGTTAACTCGGCCAGCCTAATGGGCAGTGTATTGGGACTAGACAGTCATGTAGACAGTCATGGTCTAATTCTATATGCCATTTGCCACTTCTCAGTCTGGTATTCTCTTTTTCACAATACCTCTTTCTGCACTAAGAGACTTAACATACCTTCTACCTGGCTATCAAATCCTTCTCTCTTCAGGTGACGAAATTTGATGCCTCTGCTTGAAATGTAATAGCAGGTGACAGTGATGGCATGGGGTGGGGAGAGACCCTTCCTGTTCCCAGAAGAATGTTTCATTCTCTTCTCTTTCTTTTGCCAAGCCAGAACTACAGAGAAATGATAAAATATTAGAGTCGCCCAGACACTTCATAAGCCCGCAGAGCACTCTTTCCCAAAACATGACACATAAACTACTATTTTAAGCTTTTTTGGATCACAGGGTGAAAAAAAAAATTATTCCCTTTGCAATTCTCTTTTAATCCTCCTCATAAGAGAAGAAGAACGTCATTTGTACTAGCCTGTCCTTAACACCTCTTCAATATTTGTCTTTTTTGTTTTTCATAAAGAGAAATCAGGTCTATGCCAGAGCCCTTGTCATAAGAAGAGAATCTAGGTAGAGTTTATTGGCACTGCTTTTTGAAAATATTTGTTTTGCAGTAACCATCTATTATATTGGTCATATGTTTGTAGAAACAAAATTTCACTCAAAATAGACTTTAGCAGAGTGAACCAACATAAAGAAAGTTTGTTTCTTTTTTAAAAGAGTGATTTGTTTATTTTAGGGAGAGAGAGAGAGAGAGACAGCAAAGACACAAGCAGGGGGAGAGGCAGAAGAAGAGGGAAAGAATCTCAAGCAGGTTCCAACTCCCTATTGAATGTGGAGTCTGATGTAGGACTTGATTTCACCACTCTGAGATCATGACCTGAGCCCAAATCAAGAGTTGGTTGTTTAACCAACTGAGTCATCCAAGTGCCTCATTCAGAAAGTTTTAGAGTAAATAACCCAACAGGTGGAATGTAGATTATTAAGAATAAGGCAGCAAAGCCCATATTTGGGAATTTATTTAGCTAAGTGCCACTTGCAGAAAGATTTTGGTTAATTTGATACAATCAGGTCATTCATTAGTTCGCAAGCCTGACTTCCTATGGAATCACTAAATGCTTGGATGACCACCTCTTGGAATCCAGATTTAATTGGCATAAGATCAGCCTGGGCTTTGGGAGTCTTTAAAGTCCACCAGATGATTGCATTATGCTGCCTCATATGAGAACTACATCTCATATAAACACGAGTATATGGTCCTGTCATGTGCAAATTGACTATTGCCACCAACTCACTTCAAGGCCTTTGAGGACGGACCTTCATGAACTAGGAGAGGTGAAGGGGAAGCAGGGTGGCGATGCAGCAAAGGTTGTTCTGTGTGATTTTTCCCACATTGACGACTGAGGATCACTTCTTTGTGCCCTGAAGTTAGTACGGAAATATATGTTTACAAAGTGTGCTGTTTTAATTAATGCTGCTATGAACATTTATGCACAATTATCTATTTTAGCCTTTTCTTTCAACTCTTTTTGACATATAGCCAGAAGTGGAACTTCTAGATGATATGGTAATTCTGTCTTGAAGTTTTTTAGGAACTACTCTATTATTTCTATAGCAGCTATACCATTTTACATTCTCATTAGCAACACACAAGGGTTCTCATCCTCACCAACACCTGTTATTTTCTGTTCTTCTTCTTTTTTTTTTAGTAGTCATCCTAATGAGTATTTTCTTGTGGTTTTGATTTGCATTTCCCTAAAAGTGAATGATATTGCACATCTCTTCATTGGCTTATTGGCCATCTGTATCTTTTCTTTAGAGAAATGTCTATTCATATCCTTTGCCTATTTTTTATTTTGGTTGTTTGTTTTTTGTTGTTGAGTTATAGGAGCTCTTTATATATTCTTTATATTAATTCCATATCAGATATATGATTTGAAGATATTCTTCTATTTTGAGTCTCAAGCATCATCATTGGTCCACAGAGGGGCCTGGACAATGGCTAGTTTAGTTTCCTTAGTGATTCCATGTGTCACTCACTGTCTCTAGCTGTCTCCTTTTCTGTTTACCATCTCCAGAAATAACCATCATACTATTTTTTATTATTATTGTCTCTTTGCCTTTTTAAAAATAGTTTTGTCACATACTTGCGTTTGTATATACATATCCACATATCCACACATATGTAATATATTCTGGAAAATATATTCATCCATTTTATTGTTTGAGCTCCACAAAATAGTATCATTTTATGTGTAGATGTTTGTGAGTTACCTTTCTCTGAAAAATGTTTCTAAGGTTCATCTAGGTTATACTGTATATTTATTTTAAAAGATTTTATTTATTTATTTGACAGACAGAGATCACAAGTGGGCAGAGAGGCAGGCAGAGAGAGAGAAGGAAGCAGACTCCCTGCTGAGCAGAGAGCCCAATGTGGGGCTTGATCCCAGGACCTGGGGATGATGACTTGAGCCGAAGGCAGAGGCTTTAACCCACTGAGCCACCCAGGTGTCCCATACTGTATAGTTTTTACTCGTTAATTTAACTTACATATAATATTTTTTATCTAAACATGTTCGGCTCCTATGGTGATTGGGTTGTTTTTCTCTGTTCGCTTTACCCAAATACAAACAGTGCTCCTCCGAGCATCTCTAGAGTAGAAATAATAGATTGCATATATGGACTTTACATGATAATGCAAACTGTTTTTCAAAGAGGTTCTATCAATATATATCCTACTTTACAGTGTTCTTCTTTCTCTACTTCCTAACCAACATTTGGTTATCCAAGATGTTTTTATTTTTGTCAATCCTTTGAATGTAAAATGCCTGTGATCTCATTTTCATTTCTCTGATAATGATGAGGATGAGTATCTTCTTCTTTGCTTACTTGCCACTTGGGTTTCCAGTTATGTGAAATTCTTGTTGATGTATATTGCCCTTTCTACTTTGGTTTGTCTTTAACTAATTTATTTAGAATTTTTTCCTGAAAGTTATTAATCTTTGTGTTCCTTGTCTAGAAAAGCCTCCCTTTTCCTGAAGTCAATAGTTTTAAGGTTTATTTTTTTCTTATTTTTAGAGAGGGAGGTGGGGTGCAGAGAGAGAATCTTAAGCAGTTTCCATGCCTAGTGCAGAGAACCACTCAGAGCTGGAACTCAGAACCCTGAGATCATGACCTGAGCCAAAATAAAGAGTTGGATGCTTAATGGACTGGAGCCATCCAGGCTCCCCAAGTTTTATTTTTTGAACTTAAGTCCTTAAACCATCTGGATTTAATTTTGGTAAACACCATAAGGTAGAGGCCCTCTCTAATACTTCCTATAAGAAATAACCAATTGCTCTAGATCCATTTACCAGACTAACCACAGTACCTGTTCTATCAAAAGAGCATTTTCGGTACAGTTTAGGTCCTTGATTCAGTTCCCTTTTATTTTCCATTGTTTATTTATAACTATGTCAAAACCACATGGGCTAGGGGCACTTGGGTGGCTCAGTATGTTAAGTGCTTTTGGTTCAGGTCATGATCTCAGCATCCTGGGAGGGAGCCCCATGTCAGTCTTCCTCCTCAGCCAGGAGTCTGTCTCTCCCTCTTCCTCTGCCTCCCTTCACCCCATCACCCCTCCCCCATCATGTTCTCTCTCTGTATCTCAAATAAATAAAATCTTACACACACACACACACACACACACACACACACACACACACACACAGGCTAACACCTCAAATGGAATGCTCTGTGTAAGACATGATAGTTCATAATTGTCTTGCTCCTAATTTAAAGGGGAATGGTCCTAATTTGTCACCACTGAGAATGATATGTACTCTGGTAGGTAACTTTTATTTATTTTTATTTTATTTTTTAAGATTTTATTTATTTATTTGACAGATGGAGATCACAAGTAGACAGAGAAGCAGGCAGAGAGAGAGGAGGAAACAGGCTCCCTGCTGAGCAGAGAGCCTGATGCGAGGCTTGATCCCAGAACCCTGGGATCATGACCTGAGCCACCCAGGTGTCCTGGTAACTTTTATTGAGTTAAGGAAATTTCCTTCTAACAAAAATAGGAAATTTCCTTCCATTTCCATTTTGCTAAAAAATTTTAAAAACATAAAGAGCTTTTGAATTTTATCAAATGTTTTCTTTGAGTACATTAAAGTATTTTCTACCTTTAATCTATAAATGTGCCAAAGGACAGAATTTTTCTAACATTAAACCATCTTTCCACTTCTAGAATAAACTGTTATCATTTATATCACAAGCTCGAAAAGTCTAACATGCAAGAAGAAAATCAATTGACAGATCTTTATTTCTTTGAGATCTCTTCTTGGTCTAATCCTTTATGGTTAGCATGAACAGATATGGCCACTAAAGCTCAGGATCTTCTAGTAGTGAGTGTTTGTGTGTATGTACACATATATACACACATTTACATGTGTGTGTATTTTTTTATGTACAAAGACCCTGTTCTATTGAAGATCAAAGAGTTTTGTCATTGTCTCTCCCCATCTTTGTATACAAATGAGAAAAACTGTTACTAAGGCTAGAAAACAAAATTGCGGATTGTAATAGTCCCTCCCAGGCAAGGCAAATAGGTTTTGCAAACTTCTGAAATGCAATAAATTTAAGTTAGTTAACTAACTTATTCTTTCACAGAACTATAAAACTTGAACTATACAATGTATGAAGAAGACACAAAAATGCACTATGTTTTCAATATTTTATGTCTTTATGAAAGAAGAAAGTTCACTCATAAATGTGTACTCAGTTACTTTTAAAAATATTTGGGTGTCTAGAATGTCCCAGGGATTTTATTAGGTACCTGGTATAAACATCACTTAACTTTCTAACTAGAGTTAATCAGGGAGACTAAATGGGTATAGGATATTATGAAGTCAGGACTTTGTTGACAATGAATTGACTTTTTTTTTTTTTAAGATTTTTTTAATTTATTTGACAGAGGGAGAAAGATATCACAAGTAGGCAGAGCAGCAGGCAGAGAGAGAGAGGGGGAAGCAGGCCCCCTGCCAAGCAGAGAGCCTGATGTGGGGCTCCATCCCAGGACCCTGAGATCATGACCTGAGCCGAAGACAGAGGCTTAACCCACTGAGCCACTACGGTGCCACAGTGAATTGACTTCTTGAAATACAAGGCAAAGAGACATCTGGGTATCTCTGTCAGTTAAGTATCTGCCTTGAGCTCAGGTCATGATTCCAGGGTCCTGGGATCAAGTACCGCATTTGGCTTCTGTCAGTTAAGTATCTGCCTTGAGCTCAGGTCATGATTCCAGGGTCCTGGGATCAAGTCCCGCATTTGGCTTCTTGCTTAGTGGAGAAACTGCTTCTCCTTCTTCCTGCTGTTCTCCCAACTGTGCTTTCTTTCTCTCTCTCTCTCTGACAAACAAATAAATAAAATCTTTAAAAACAAAAAAGAAAAGAAAAGAAATACAAGACAAAGTGATGACTTCCATTTTCACTTATATTTACAGGAGAAACAGTTCTTTTCACAAGATTATTACTCTATTAAAGAAATAAAGGCCAAAAAAATACTTAAAAGCATATTCAAAAGACACCTTGATTTTGCAATTTCCATATATTTTGCATGTTGGCATTAATATTTTTTAATTATAGCTTCTGCATCTCTCAGATTTCCCATGGTGGATTTTTAAGATGTATTTTAAATATTTCTTTTTACTTTGTGCAATAATAATTTATAATTTAAAATAACTTAGTTTTCACAGTTATTAAGTACTCTATATTTTATACAGTAATTATTTCCTCTGCATGCCCTTATACACTGCCTTATATTTAATTGTGTTTATTTTAAATGACTCCAGGAAGCTAAGTTTGTAAGCAAAAGAATTATACTTAAAAATAAACAAGGAAGTGTGATTTAAAGTCATAATAATGAAATACTAATAAGTAACTTAAGCAAATAGTAAGAAAAATTAAATATTTAATGTCCTTTTCAGCAAAGATGGATTTCATTCTTTAAAAACATTGTTAGAACATTAGTTAGGAAATGTTTCCAATCAACCCTTAAAATTCAAAACAATGTATCTAGGTTTTCACATGTACAGTTTGCACAAAGCTTTTCTTTTGCTAAATTTAACACACCAAAACATGAATTGTTTCTGACATAGGAGAAATTAGGTAGCCTCATCTTGCTCAATGTCGAAAGGCCAGATTTCTAGTTAATGTGAAAAACAGCAGGGGTAGAACAACAGAACCATAAAACTGCTCTTGCAGCAAATGGGAGACAGTACTTGTGATCATAGCCAACTCAGCCTGATGCACATCTCCAGAGTATCTCTTTGCCTGCTACTGGAAGGATCCTAAGGGATAGTTCACTTATGCTTTCTTTTATATATGACTCAGATTTTCTTCTTTTTAAACTTGTTTTCTATCAGAAACCAGTGTTCTGGTTTGCATTTATTTATTTATAAAAGCTTTTATTTATATATTTAAGAGAAAAATAAAAGGAGAGTGAGAGGGAGAATCAGACTCCCTGATAAGCAGAGAGCCTGATATGGGGCTTGATCCCAGGACCCTGAGATCATGACCTGAGCTGAAGGCAGACACTTAACCTAACCACCCAGGCACCTTGATTCTGTCCATCTTCAGGCACCTTGATTCTGTCCATCCTCAATCTTTAGCTATGAAAGCATGGGGAAACAACAAATTCTGAACTCTGAGAGAAGTAGCCTTCAATTTCCTTGAAATTCCATTCATACTGAATTCTTCATTGCCTGATAAAGCTTGGTAAAGTAGATGTTAGGATGCATTTCTAGAACCAATGATGATTAGTCCCTCTCCCTCCCTTCAGGGCCCACAGAGTCCTACTGTATACCAGATAGGGAGCACATCCCAATTGTGGGCATGGAAACACTTCTATATTCACTATTTGAGAACTAACTGTCTCCTGGATTTTATAACCAAAAGATGGTTTCAAATTTCTCAGGTCCAGTAGTGGAAAAGCAAAGACTTTCCTCCTATAGAAAGAGCCTATTTCATTAACTTATTTTTAATTAACATATAATATATTATTTGCCTAAGGGGTACAGGTCTGTGATTCATCAGTCTTACACATTTCACAGCACTCACCATAGCACATAACCTCCCCAACATCCATAACCCAGCCGCCCTATCCCTAACCCCTCACCCCCCAGCAACCCTCAGTTTGTTTTGTGTGATTGAGTCTCTTATGGTTTGTCTCTCTCCTATTTTAAAAGACAAACATGAACCACAGCTTTCTGGAGAGAGAAATTTGAGGCATGTAGAAAAAGGAAGGAGTGAGTGACACTGAAGATTCTGGAGCCAGCATTTGAAGTCTTTGTATTACAATCTGTGGTGCTGGAAAACTTTATTAACCTATTCCATGGGGATGATGGACGTATCATCTTCATAGCTTTGTTGTTAGGATTTAAAATGTTGGTTTAGGAAAAGTTCCTGGCACATAATAATTGTTTAACACACACTAACTGCTATTATCTGCTCTAAGATTCAAATACAGTTTGAAACACGCAGAAACAAACCCAGAAGAACATGATATCTGCTGCACTTTATTGTCTGTGACATAATAGACTTTCAATAAGCATTATCGAATTCATTTGGTGTTCTCTAGAATGCTAAGAAAAAAAAAGTTAAATTCAATAATTAAGTTAATTGAAGAGTTTTTATAAAACAACTTTAATGAGATGTACTTGACGTATAATAAATTATACATATTTAAAGTATATACAGTATGATACATGTGTATATATAAATATACATATACATACTGTGAAATTATTGCCACAATCAAGATAATATCCATCACCTTAGATTGTTTGCTTATACCTTTTGTAATCTCTCCCTATAATACCTCTCCCTACCTATCCCATTGCATTCTTTGTTTTTTACCCCTGGCATAATTATTTTTTTTCTCTGATTTATCTGTGTTGCTAAATGTATTCATAGTTTATTCCTGTTTATTACAGAATGATATCACCATACAGATATGCCACAATCTGGTTATCTATTCATCTGTAATGGTGATCTGGATAGGTTCAAGTCTGAGGTTATTACAAATAAGGATGCTACGGAAATTCATGTACAAGTTTTTGTGTGGGTATATGTTTTCATTTCTGTTGGGTGAATTAGCTAGGGGTGGAGTACCTGGGTCATATGATAGGAATATGTTTTACTACTTAATAAACTGCCAAACTGTTTTCCAAAGTATACCATCTGACATTCCCACTAGCATAGTATGAGAGCTCTAGTTCCGGGACTTTGTCACCCATAATCGTTCCCTTTTAGTTACTCTAATAAAGGTGTGCTGTCTAATTGTGGTTTTAATTTGCTTTTTCTTGATGACTGATGCTGTTTAGCATCTTTTCACATGTTCATTCAGACATCTTCTCTATTGAAGTATCTGTCAAATCTCTTGTATTTTTTTTTTTATTGGCCTGTTTGGTTTTGAATTACGCACTTTGGGAGTCCATTTTATACTGAATACAAATCATTTATCACATATATAATTTGGAAATGATTTCTCCAAGTTTGTGACTTGACATAATTTTATCTTATGTCTCTTTTTTTGAGGAGCACAAGTTCTTAAATTTGATGAAGTCCAACCTATCAATTTATTCACCCGTGGCATATGCTTCTGATGTTATATCTATAAAATCTTTGCCAATCCAAAGTTGCAAAGATCTTTCTTTGTTTTTCTCTATATAATTTTAGGTTTACATTTAGATTTAAGGCCCATTTTGTGTTGATTTTTGCATGTGGTGTGAGGTGCAGTAAAATTTTTGTTTTGTTTTGTTTTTGCTTTTTACATAAGTATGTCCATTATCATTTTCCATTTATTAGCATTAGCACCTTTATCAAAAGTCAGCTATCAATATATGTGTAGATCTTTTTCTGGGCTCTCTATGCTGTTCCACTGATCTCTTTGTCTATCTTGATGTCAATACCACATGGTCTTGATTTCTATAGCTTATAATATGTCTTGAAATTAGGAAGTATTGATTTCTAACTTAATTTTTTTTCAAGGTTATTTTGTCCATTAGGTCATTCCATTAACATACAAATTTAAGATTCAGCCTATTATTTTCCATGGAAACATCTCCTGTATTATAGTCATGATTACATCAAGTCTACAATTTGGGAAGTATTGATATCTTAAAGCATTGAGTATTCTGGTTTTTGAACAGAGTATGCATCTCCATTTATTTAGGTTTTCTTTAGTTTCTCATAGCAATGTTTTGTAGTTTTACACAAATAGGTCTTACACATATTTTGTCATATTTATTACTAAACACTACATATTTCATGATACTGTGGTATTATTTTTTCTTCAATGTCTAAATATTATTTACTAGTACATATAAATATAATTTATTTTATTTTGAAATATTGTCCTTGTATTCTGAACTTTACTAAACTTCCTTATGTTTTAGTAGATTCCATCATGTTTTCTGCACACAAAATTATGCCATCCTTAGATAAAGATAATTTTATTTCTTCTTTTCCAATGTGGACACATTTCTTCTATTCTCCTTTTCATTCTTCCTTCCTTCTTACCTTCTTTCCTTTTTTTTTCTATTCTCTGTCTTCCTTTTCCCACCCACACCTCCTCTAAGTCCCAATCTCTTTCCCTAATTGAACAGTCTAGAACTTCCAGTACAATGTAGGATAAAAGTGCTACAAAAAAAAAAATCTTTCTTTTCCCTGATCATAAGGAAATAATATTCTATTGTTTACCATTAAGTATGTTGTTAGGTATAGATTTTTTGTAGATGTCCTTATCATCTGTCATTGCCTGACTTGTTAATTTTAGCCATTCTGACTGGTGTGAGGTAGTATCTCATTGTGGTTTTGATTCATATTTTCCTGATGCCAAGTGACGTTGAGCATTTTTTTCTTGTGTCTGTTGGCCATCTGGATGTCTTCTTTGCAGAAATGTCTGTTCATGTCCTCTGCCCATTTCTTGATGGGTTATTTGTTCTTTGGGTTTTGAGTTTGATAAGTTCTTTATAAATTTTGGATACTAGACCTTTATCTGCTATGTCATTTGCAAATATCTTCTCCCATTCTGTCAGTTATCTTTTGGTTTTGTGGACTGTTTCCTTTGCTGTGCAAAAGCTTTTGATCTTGATGAAGTCCCAATAGTTCATTTTTGCCCTTACTTCCCTTGCAAGGGATGTTTCTAAGAAATATTCTAGATGTTTTTAGGTGATGTTTCTAGGAAGAAGTTGCTGTGGCTGAGGTAGAAGAGGTTACTGCCTGTGTTCTCCTCAAGGATTTTGATGAATTCCTTTCTCACATTGAGGTCTTTCATCCATTTTGAGTCTGGTTTTGTGTGTGGTGTGAGGAAATGATCCAGTATCCTTCTTCTGAATGTGGCTGTCCAATTTTCCCAACACCATTTGTTGAAGTAACTGTCTTTTTTCATTGGACATTCTTTCCTGCTTTGTCAAAGATTAGTTTTCCACAGAGTTGAGGGCCCATTTCTGGACTCTCTATTCTGTTCCATTGATCTATGTGTCTGTTTTTGTGCCAGTACCATACTGTCTTGATGATGGCAGTTTTATAATAGAGCTTGAAGTCTGGAATTGTGATGCCACCAACGTTGGCTTTCTTTTTCAACATTCCTCTGGCAATTCAGGGTCTTTTCTGGCTCCATACAGATTTTAGGATTATTTGTTCCATTTCTTTGAAAAAAATGGATGGGATTTTGATAGGGATTGCATTAAGTGTGTAGATTGCTTTAGGTAGCATAGACATTTTCACAATATTTGTTCTTCCAATCCATGAGCATGGAACATTTTTTCATTTCTCTCTGTGTTCCTCAATTTCTTTCATGAGTACTTTATAGTTTTCTGAATAGAAAACTATTCAGAAAACTGTGGTTTTGGGTGCATTTGTAAATGGGATCGACTCCTTAATTTCTTTTTCTTCTGTCTTGTTGTTGGTGTAGATAAATGCAACTGAATTTTGTGCATTGATTTTATATCCTGACACTTTACTGAATTCCTGTATAAGCTGAGCAGTTTTGGAGTGGAGTCGTTTGGGTTTTCCACATATAGTATCATATCATCTGAAAAGAGCAAGAGTTTGACTTCTTCTTTGCTGATTTGGATTCCTTTAATTTCCTTTTGTTGTCTGATTGCTGAGGCTAGGACTTCTAGTACTATGTTGAATGGCAGTGGTGATAATCGACATCCCTGCCGTGTTCCTGACCTTAGTGGAAAAGCTCTCAGTTATTCTCCATTGAGAATGATATTTGTGGTGGGTTTTTCATAGATGGCTTTGATGATATTTAGGTATGTGCCCTCTATCCCTACACTTTGAAGAGTTTTGATCAAGAAAGGATACTGTACTTTGTCAAATGCTTTTTCAGCATCTATTGAGAGTGTCATGTGGTTCTTGTCCTTTCTTTTATTAATGTATTGTATCACATTGATTGATTTGCAGATGATAAACCAAGCTTGCAGCCCAGAAAGAAATCCCACTTGGTCGTGGTGAATAATCCTTTTAATGTACTGTTATATCCTATTGGCTATTATCTTGGTGAGAATTTTCGCATCTGTGTTCATCAAGGATATCGGTCTGTAATTCTCTTTTTTGATGGGATCCTTGTCTGGTTTTGGGATCAAGGTGATGCCAGCCTCATACAATGAGTTTGGCAATTTTCCTTCCTTTTCTATTTTTTGGAAAAGTTTCAGGTGAATGGGTATTAATTCTTCTTTAAATATTAGGTAGAATTATCCTAGGAAGCCGTCTGGCCCTGGGCTTTTGTTCGTTGGGTGATTTTAGATGACTTCTTCAATCTCCTTTCTGGTTATGGGTCTGTTCAGGTTTTTTTCTGATTCAGTTTTCTTTCTGGTTCAGTTTTTGCAGTTTCTATGTCTCTAGGAATGCATCCATTTCTTTCAGATTGTCAGATTGCTGGCATATAGTTGCTAATAATATGTTCTTACAATTGTGTTTTTTTGGTGTCAGCTGTGATCTCTCCCCTATCATTCATGATTTTATTTATTTGGGTCCTTTCTTTTTTCTTTTTGATAAATGTGGCCAGGGGTTTATCAATCTAACTCATTCTTTCAAAGAACCAGCTCCTAGTTTCATTGATTTGTTCTACTGTTCTTTTGGTTTCTACTTCATTGATTTCTGCTCTGATCTTTATGATTTCTCTTCTCCTGCTGGGTTTAGGCTTTCTTTGCTGTTCTTTCTCCAGCTCCTTTAGGTGTAGGGTTAGGTTGTATACTTAAGACCTTTCTTGTTTCTTGAGAAAGGCCCATCCTGCTATATATTTTTCTCTCAGTATTGCCTTTGCTGTATGCCACAGATTTTGAATGGTTGTGCTTTCATTATCATTTGTTTCCATAAATTTTTTTTTTGATGATGATTATTATTTTTTTTTTAATTTATTTTTTATTTTCAGCATAACAGTATTCATTATTTTTCACCACACCCAGTGCTCCATAAATTTTTTCAATTCTTTTTTAATTTCCTGGTTGACCCATTCATTCTTTAGAAGGATGGTGTTTAGTCTCCATGTGTTTGGGTTCTTTCCAAATTTCCTCTTGTGATTGAGTTCTAGCTTCAGAGCATTGTGGTCTGAAAATATGCCAGGAATGATCCCAAACTTTTGATACCGGTTGAGACCTGGTTTAGGACCTAGGGTGTGATCTATTCTGGAGAATGTTCTATGTGCACTAGAGAAGAATGTGTATTCTGTTATTTTGGGATGAAATGTTCTGAATATATCTGTGATGTCCATATGGTCCAGTGTGTCATTTAAGGCCTTTATTTCCTTGTTGATCTTTTGCTTGGATGATCTGTCCATTTCAGTGAGGGGGAGTGTTAAAGTCCTCTATTACTATTGTATTATTGTTGATGTGTTTCTTTGATTTTGTTATTAATTGGTTTATATGGTTGGCTGCTCCCATGTTATAGGTATAGATATTTAAAATTGTTAGATCTTCTTGTTGGACAGATCCTTTGAGTATGATAAAGTGTCCTTCCTCATCTCTTATTATAGTCTTTGGCTTAAAATCTAATTGATCTGATATAAGAATTGCCACCCCAGCTTTCTTTTGATGTCCATTAGAATGGTAAATTATTTTCCACCCCTCAGTCTAAATCTGGAGGTGTTTTCAGGTCTAAAATGAGTTTCTTGCAGACAGCATATTGATGGGTTTTGTTTTCTTATCCAATTTGATACCTTGTGTCTTTTGATTGGGGGTATTTAGCACATTTACATTCAGGGTAACTATTGAGAGATATGAATTTAGTGCCATTGTATTGCCTGTAAGGTGACTTTTACTGTATATTGTCTCTGTTCCTTTCCTTTCTACTATTTTTAGGCTCTCTCTTTGCTTAGAGGACCCTTTTCAATATTTCCGGTAGGGCTGTTTTGGTGTTTGTAAATTTTTTCAGTTTTTGTTTGTCGTGGAAGCTTTTTATCTCTCCTTCTATTTTCAATGATAGTCTAGCTGGATATAGTATTCTTTGTTGTATGTTTTTCTCATTTAGTACTCTGAATACACCATGCCAGTTCTTTCTGGCCTGCTAGGTGTCTGTGGATAAGTCTGCTGCTAATCTAATATTTCTACCATTGAATGTTACAGACTTCTTTTCCCAAGGTGCTTTCAAAATTTCCTCTTTGTCACTAAGACTAGTAAGCTTTACTACTAGATGATGTGGTGTGGACCTATTTTTATTGATATTGAGGGGGATTCTCTGCACCTCCTGGATTTTGATGCTTGTTCCCTTTGCCATATTAGGGAAATTATTATAATTTGCTTTGTATAGCTTTTGCCCCCCTCTCTCTTTCTTCTTCTTCTGGAATCCCACTTGTTCTAATGTTGTTTCATCTTATGGTATCACTTATCTCTCGAATTCTCCCCTTGTGGTCCAGTAGTTGTTTGTCTCTCTTTTGCTCAGCTTCTTTATTCCCCACCATTTGGTCTTCTATATCACTTATTCTCTCTTTTGCCTCATTTATTCCAGCAGTAAGAGCCTCCATGCTTGATTGCACCTCACTGATTCCTTTTTTGAGTTCAACATGGTTACATTTTAGTTCTTTTATTTCTTCAGAAAGGGATTTTGTTTCTCCAGACAGGGTTTCTCTCTCTCTCTCTCTCTCTATATATATATATATACACACACACACACAAATAAGGGATAGAATATGACTGTAAAGATGACTATTAAAAAAACAATTCTAAAAAAGGAATTGATACATTGGTTGGAAAAAGAAAGAAGAAGAGAAAAAAGGGGAAGAGAATATCCTCAGGTTGGAAACTAGAACACCCTGTGCTAGATGTAGGGTATATTTTGTTCTATTAGAAGAAATTGTATCCCAAAATTCTCTATGAAAAAAAAAACCCTATATGTATACAAAAAAAAAATAAAATTAAATGCAATGTAGGTTAAAATATGACTATAATAATGAAGGTTTAAAAATATTTATTAAAGAAAGGTATTTTTAAGATTAGTTTAAAAATGTTAAAAGAGGAAAGAGGATAGGTTAAAAAATTAGAATAAGAAAAAAATAAAGTTAAAAAATTTAACTTTGCAAGACAAAAGGATCATTAAGGAGAAAGCCATGAATTCCATGCATGGCTTTCTCCTATCTCTAGAGTTCTGCTGTTCTCCTTGATCAGTGAGCTTGGTCTTGGCTGGATGTTCTTGCTGATCTTCTGGGGGAGGGGCCTGTTGTAGTGATTCTCAAATGTCTTTGCAGGTGTTGGAATTGCACTGCCCTTGCCAGGGGCCAGGCTAAGAAATCTGCTTAAGTTCGATCTCAGGAGTTTTTGTTCCCTGAATGCTTTCTGTAGAGCTCTGGAGAATGGGAATGATAATGACAGCCTCCCAATTTCCAGCCCTGAGGAGCTGAGAGCTCAGGGCACCACTTCTCAGTGTGCCATCAGAGGAAAGTGGTCAATCACTCCTGTTCCCCTGGTCTTCAGCCGCACTCGGGTCTCACCCAGCCTGTGACTGAGTGTTGCACACACTGTTGCACACTCTGATGCACAGCCCCATTTGGAGTTTCCAAACCCAGTAGGTTCTTGCCTCCAGAGGAGGTAGGTGAGTCTCTCTGGATCTGCCACTTGTGGAGTCCCTGCTCAAAGAGTAGTGGCTCAACTGTGCCACAGATCACTATTTAAGGTAACCCAGAGCTGAGAGCTCATTCCTTAGCTCTGTCTCTGTAGCTGGCCCCCCTGCTCCAATACCTGGCAGCTCTGCCACACCCAGACAGCCCCAGTCTTTGTGACCTCACGAGTCCTGAGGCCACACTGTCTCTGAGAGGACTCCACCCCTGCTTAGCCTCTGGAGCACTATCCCTCAGTGAAGCAGACTTCTAAAACTTCTGATTTTGTGCTTCACTGCTCTGCCGCTTGCCAGGAGCCAGCCCCTCCCCTGTGGTCTATCTTCCTGTCACCTTGGATACACTTTTTTGCACATCCTACCTTTCAGAAAGTGGTCAATTTTCTGTTCCTAGAATTGCTGCTTTTCTTCTCTTTGATCACTTGTTGAGTTTGTAGGTGTTCACAATGATTTGGTAATTATCTAGCTGAACTCCTGCAACCTAATGTCATTTCAGTCTGCTACTCCTCCACCATCCTTCCTCTCATGGTCTTATTTATTTCTTAACTGTTTGATAGAATTCATCACAGAAGCCATCTCTGCCCCAGATTTTCTTTTTGGGAGGGCTTTAACTATAAATTCAATTTCATTGGTAGATTCAGAGTTGTTCTGATTATCTTAAGCTTGGTAGATTTATACTTTTAAGAACATGTTTATTGCACCTGAGTTGTCTAAATTATTGTCATAAAATTCTTCATGATAATTATGCATCATTTTGATAATTTTAGAATATGTAGTGATATTAGCTCTCTTGTTGCATTGGTAATTTCTTTCCTCTCTCTCTCTCTCTCTCTTTTTTTTTAATCTTTCTGGCAAAAAGTTTATCAATTTTATTGATCTCAAAGAACCAGCTTTTGATGTGATTGATTTTCTCTATTCTTTTTGTATTTTTTTTTCCATTAATCTCCATTCTCACTATTTTCTTACTTTGCATGTCATTCGTTCTTATTTTTTTAATTTCTAAATACAAAACCTGAGGTCATTGAATTGAAATATTTTTTCTCTTCTAACATAGGCTTTAACATTACAAACTCCTCACTCAGTACTCTTTAGTACTGCCCACATATTTTTGTATCTCATATTTTCATTTTAATTCAGTTCGAAAACACTTTTAAATTTCTCTTTTGATTTCTTCTTCAAACTACAGGTTATTTAGAAGCATGCTATTAGTTTCTAAGTACTTGGGAGTTTTCCAAAAACCTTTCTGTTATTAATTTCTCACTTAATTCCATTGTGGTAAGAGTACATCATTTGAATTCTTTTAAGTTTGTTAGTATTTGTTTTATAGCAGATTATGAACTATATTGGAAAATGTCTGTGTGCAGTTGAAAAGAATGTGTACACTATTGTCATTGGATGGATGATTCTATATATACCAATTAGGTCCAATTACTTGAGTGTATTGTTCAAGTATTTATATTATTATTGATTTTCTGTTTACTTGTTCTAACAAGTTTTGAGAGAAAGGTGTTGAAATCTCAGACTATAATTGTGAAATTTTTCTATTTGTCCTGAATCTTGTCAGTTTTTCCTTTACTTATTTTGGAGCTCTTCCATTAGTTACATAAATATTTAAAATTATTATATCCTCCTAATGAGTTGACCTTGTTATATATAGCTTGAAATCTACCTTGTCCGATACTAATACAGTTACCTTAGACTTCCTTTGATAATGTTAGTGTGGTATATCTTATTAATTCTTTAAAATGTTTTGTATTTTTATATTTAAATTTCACTTCTTATAAGCGGCATATACTTGGGTCTTGCATTTTTCTCTTAACTGACAATCTCTATCCTTTAATTAGGGTTTTAAAACATTTACTTTCAATGTGATTATGGGTATGGTTAGGTTTAGAACTATCATCTTGCTGTTACACTTTAATTTGTCCCATCTCTTACTTTTTCCCTGTCTTCCTTCTTTATTTAAGACTTCTTTTATATCAGGGCACCTGGGTGGCTCAGTGGGTTAAAGCCTCTGCCTTTGGCTCAGGTCATGATCCCAAGGTCTTTGGATCGAGCCCTACATCAGCTCTCTGCTCAGCAGGGAGCCTGCTTCCTCCTCTCTCTCTCTCTGCCTGCCTCTCTGCCTACTTGTGATCTCTGTCTGTCAAATAAATAAATAAAATATTTTTAAAAAAGACTTCTTTTGTATTAATTGAATACAATTTCTGATTCCATTGTATTTCTTTTTTTAGTTTATTAGTTATAATTCCTCACATTGTTTTCTCAGAGATTGCATTCAATTTTCTAATACACATAAGAAGCTGGCATTCTTTTGTAAAGGGCCAGATAATAAATATTTTAGACTTGTGCACCACATATGGTCTTTGTTACATATTCATATTTCTTCAACTTTTAAAAATGTGAAATCTTTCTTAGCTTCTATCTCATACAAAAACAGGCTGTAAGCCAGGTTGATCTGTGAGCTGTGGTTTGCCAACTGGTGGTATACATCTTACCAGTCTTCCTTCCAGTAATGTTGCACCACTTTAGAGTGTAAGACTCTTCTAAGAATACACTTCATTTATTTCCTTCTGGATTTTGTGCTATATTTGTCACACATTTTAATTTTATGTATGTTATAAATTCTACAGTGCATTATTACTTTTGTTTAAACAATTATCTTTGAAATTGATTGAAATTATAGGAGAAAAAAAATTGATACTCCACATAGTTACCATTCTCTGGGCTATTCATTCTTTTTTTTTTTTTTTTTTTTTTTTTTTTTTTTTTAAAGATTTTATTTATTTATTTGACAGAGAGAAATCACAAGTAGATGGAGAGGCAGGCAGAGAGAGAGAGAGGGAAGCAGGCTCTCCGCCGAGCAGAGAGCCCGATGCGGGACTCGATCCCAGGACTCTGAGATCATGACCTGAGCCGAAGGCAGCGGCTTAACCCACTGAGCCACCCAGGCGCCCCTGGGCTATTCATTCTTTTGTGAATTTTTAGTATTGTTTTTCTTCTACCTGAAAAATTTCCTCTGATATTTCTGTTAGTGCAGGTTTGCTTGTGGTGAGTTCTTTCTTGCAGTGGAATTTGCCAGTGATGATTTCTTTCAGATCTTGTACATCTGAAAAAACAAACAAACAAAAAACCCAACAACTCAATTTTGTCCTCTTGCTTTTTAAAGAGAATTCTGTTTGGTATAGAATCCCAGGGTGACAACTTTTAATTGCTATGTTGGTTTATATTCTGTGGGTGCTTAAAAAGAATGTGTAGTCTGCTGTTAGATGGAATAGTCTATAAATGTTCATTAGGTTCTTTTGGTTGGCAGTTACTGAGTTCTGTATTTTTGTTGATTTTATGTCTGATTGTTCTTTTAATTGTTGAGAGAGGGCTGTTAAAGTGTCTGTAATTGTGATTTTGTTAACTTCCTCTTTTTTTTTTTTTTCATTTTGTGCTTCTTATGTCTTGCAGCTCTTTTGTTTGGATGCATATATATTTAGGATTGCATTGTCTTTTGGTGGGTTGACACTTTTGTCATTACAGAATGTCCCTCTTTGTCCCTGGTTATCTTTTTGCTCTGAAATCCTACGATATTAATATACCTCTTTTGTTTTAAATTAATGTTTGCATGGTATACTTTTTTCTATCCTTTTACTTCCTACCTACCTATATTACTTTTGAAGTGATTCTTTTGCAGTAGCATCTCATTGGGTGATTTTTTTTTTTATCCATTCTGATGATTTCTCTCTCTCTTTCTCTCTCTTTTTTTAAGATTTTATTTATTTGACAGAGAAAGATCACAAGTGGGCAGTGAGGCAGGCAGAGAGAGAAAGGGGAAGCAGGCTCCCTGCTGAGCAGAAAGCCTGATGTGGGGTTCTATCCCAGAACCCTGAGACCAGAACCTGAGCTGATGGCAGAGGCTTAACCCACTGAGCCACCCAGGAACCCTTTGGTGATATCTCTTTTAATTGGTGCATTCAGACAATTTATATTTCATGCAATTATCAAAAAGTTAAGGGTGATGCCTGCCTTTTTTTTTTCATTTTCTGTTTATCTTTTTTCTGTTTTATTTCTCTCTTTTACTGAGAGTTACATAAATGATTTCTGTTGTTGTTGTTATTCCATTTTATCTATTGTGTTTTGAATGTGTATTTTTGTGTAATAGGCTTTTTATACTGGTTTCTCTAGGTACTACTTTATATATCCATAACTTACCAAGCCTACTGATGTTGATGTTATACCCACTTGAATGAAAAATAGAAACCTTATTTACATTTATGTCCCTTTCCCTACTTCTAATCATTGCAATTACTTACATATATTGAGAGCTACATTAAGTAGTGTTATAGTTTTTGCTTCAACTGTCGTAACTAATTTAGAAAGCTCAGAGAAGAAAAGCTTATTGGATTTATCCATGTTTTTGCTTTTTCCAAATTCTTTCTTCTTGATATTTCAAGGTTCTGTCTTTTATAATTTTGTTTCTATTTAGAGAAGTTCTTCCAACCATTCTTTTCATGTGGCTCTACTAGCAACAAATTCTTTGGTCTGAGAATGCCCTGAGTTCCCCTTAATTTTTGAAGGATAATTTTGCTGCATATAGAATTCTGGGTTGACAGTTCTCTTCCAGCATTTTCAAAATATTATGCTACTTCCTTCTGGGCTCCATGTTTTTTAATGTTCAATTTGATTTTCCTTATATAATAGTCTTGTCTCTGTGACCATTTTGTTTTGTTTCTTTAGTTTTTCAGAATTTTCAAATGACATTTCTTGGCATGGACTTTGGGAGATTTCTATATTTGGGAGTTTACTAATTTTCCTCAATCTATACATTTATGCTTTTGCTAAATTTGGGAAAATTTCAGCCATTATTTTTTCAAATACATTTTTGGTCCCTCTTTCTTTCTCTTCTCATTCTAGAACTCTCATGACAGGCAATATAAAGATTTTTGTCATAGTCTCACGTGTCATGGAGGCTCAGTTCAATTTTTTTGAAATCTATTTTCTTCTTGTTGTTCAGATATGTCTGTTTGTATTATTGGCTCCAGGTCATTGATTTTTTTCCCCCCTCTTCCCTCTCCCTTTTGTCCTCAAACTCATCCACCAAGTTTTTTACTTTAGTTGTAATAAAAGAATAAAATTTCTATTTGGTTTGTCTTCCATCTTATATCTCTCTGACAGCACTCTGGCAGGGTGGAACCTGAACTTTTCACTTAGCCTCTGTTGGGGGCAAGGGGTTGCTGTGACTGGTGCCAGAGTTTTCTGAGTTTAGCCGAAGGGCAGTATTTATTGTCTAGAAGTATTTTAGGTAGAACCAGAATAATATTTAGTATAGGAATAATTATTCCAGACTTCAGCGTTGGGATTCTGTAAGCACTCAACCCAATGTGCTATGAACTATGAAGCTTTCCAACCTTATTTCTGCAATAGGTACAGTTCCTAATTCTGTGAGATGCTGCCTACTATTGCTTGCAACCCTTTCAGTTGCTTTTTCCTCATTCATGAGTGTTGATCAGTGCTCTGTTGCTTAATTGAGGAGACTTTGCAGACCTCTGGGGTTCTTTCTCTTTATACCTCCCTCCTCTTCCATATTCTGTTCAGTCAACCCTTGTTGCCCTTTTCTTGCTTTCAGCTCCATTTTCTCAAGTCAGGGAATCCATCAAGCTCCACCCAATATCCCTCTTTCCCCATCACATCCTGACAACTCCCCAAGGTTAATCATCAGGGCATGGTTAAGTTCATTTCACTCACTTCCCATTTCAGGGATTGCTGACTTTCAGTGCATGGTGTCCAGTATCTTGAAAAACTGTTGTTTCACATACCTTGTCTTGTTTTCCTTTTTTTTTTTTTTTTAAGGCAAGATGGTCAATCTAGACCTCAATCCTCTATCTTGGCAAGAGGGCACAGTCCAAAGGAAAAGTTTTGAAAATGTATGTGGCTAATTTCAAAGACAACTCCAATATTCCAGGCTTCAGACAGCAAACACAACCCAACCACCAAATAATTGTCCCAGGAACGATGACAAGCAAGAAACTCTGTGTCCAACAGATGCTGAGTGAACAGTGAGAATATGTTCAATGTAGGGGTTACACGAAATAATATGTACTAATAATTTCCATCATTAGCCACTTGTTCTTTGATGTTTGGGTTTTTATCATTTATCAAATGTCTATATTAAGTTATATATAAGTTCAAATATCATATTTAGGATGAACAAGGCCTTAGAAACTATTTAACATATCACCTTCCCTTTCTGTCACAACCATTCTACTGTTGAGAAAAGAGACCTAAAAATATTAATTAATCCATATCACACCATACTAATGGAAATTGTGAATCCACTTCTATTTCCAGTCTTATATGTATCTTGCCCAGAATCATAATAATAGAAACTCCCATTTATTTCATGACTACTCTGTGCCAGTTGCTTTATATGTGGTATCCTTATCCTTTCCAGAAACTTTTGAGGAAATATATAACTTGCTGAAGCTGAAACACTCCTAAGTGATGGCTATTATTGGGATTTAAACCTAGTTCTGTATAGTTTCAAAGTCTGCATTCTTTCCACAATACAGTCTACGGCCATACCACCCTGAACGCGCCCGATCTCGTCTTTCCACAATACAGTATCATTACTTTTGTCATATTTCAACTTGTGTTATTATTTTCTTTTATTTACCTTAGTATATGTTATCTATATTGAGGACACATGCAGTTCTATTTTAATTTAATTTTATTTCATTTTTCCTTCATGCTATGAGGATCATAGTTTGAGCTAGAAATATTGTTTAAGAAATAATTTATCTAATTCTTAGTTTTGGAAAAGGCAATGTTATATTGCAGATCAATTAATTCAGTCAGGGTCACATGATATATTAATGATAGGACTTACCATTAAAGTCCCCAGATACCCAGGCTAATGCTTCTTAAGCTGGGTTTTAGGGCCCATTTTATATTTATTAACAAAAGAAATGAAATGGGGAACTTGGCACTTCTCTCTGACAAGGAGTTAATGTAAGAATTAGGTGAGAGCATGATAAACAAGGACAACAAATAGCTGTTAAAGAAAATGACTCTCTTTGGAGATGCACAACTGAAAATTAATTAACAAAAACAAACTGCTAATTGGAACAGCTCTGACCCTTCTTATAACCAAATTGTTATTGTGGTTTAATTTATGAGTCCTGTTACTACTCCAAATGAAATGGTCTTAATGGAGAATACCAGTTACTTCAGAAGAATTATTTCATTAAGGATGCATTCTTTTAAAATAGAAAAATAACTGGAAATATTTGAAATAAATTCTTATTGAAGCAAGAGATCTTAATTTGCTTTAATATTGTAAGTGGATATTTGTTCCAACTATGTTCCACATAAAGTAGAACTGACTTGACTTTAGTTTGTTATACCCTCATAGAGTTTCCAAACCATTGGTGTGAAGGTAGGTAAATGGTTAGCAACTGGATAGTGTCTGCCAATTTTTATGGTGTAAAGAATTCCACTGTGGCCAATTTCAAGCTACCAACCTGACATCAACTGCCTTGCGAAACTCTTTAGAATTTAATAATTGGCTCTCACACGCCAATGCGAGCCAGTTCACTTCTCTTATTCCATAGGAAAGAGAAACTTCTCTGATCCATATAAACTCTCTTTAAAAATTTTCAGTGGTCATTTTGAATGCATCATGAACATAAACTGGTATAAGATAGGAGTTCTGCTCTATAAAACTTAAAATTTAACTGTGAAGAAAGACTGTCATAAAATATAAATAACATGAACTATATGCCAATAATTGGTATTGGATTAAAAGCTAAGAGATTCCATATATAACTCACAATTTTTAGACTAAAATGTGTTTTTATTTTCTAGACCTTCAGTCTATCACCACCTTTGTTTGATTGTTTCAAGACCTTGAACATTTGATCAAAAGCAAAATCTAAACATGGAATTAAGAAAATGAGTGATCCTGTGTTTTTTGACTGGCATGGCTTCAAGTTAAAAAACAAATTATACATATCTTTAGCATTTCCTTTTCCATATTCAATAATAAATAAATTCATTTTAAGCTTTTTGTCACAAATACGCTACTAATGCTGAATATTTAAAGAGAAGTCAAGATACAGTTCAACATTCATTTTCTATTACTGTTGTAACAAATTACCACAAACTTAGTGTCTCAAAACAACAGAAATTTATTAATTTACAAGTCTTGAAGTGTCAACAGGACTGCATTCCTTCTGGAATCTCTGAGAGATGAGGCTTTTTCTTTGCCAAAATTTCCAGCTACTAGATGCAACCTGCGTTTCTTGTCTCCTGGCTAGCTTCCTCCACCTTCAAAGGCAGCAACTGCAGGTCAAGACTTTCTCACATCACTCCTCTCTGCCCTGGCTTTTCTACTTTCCTCCTTTACTTTTAAGGATGCTTGTGATTCTTTTTCTTTTTTTATTGTTAATATAATGTATAATTTTTTAATTTTTTAATTTTTTATAAACTTATAATATATTTTTATCCCCAGGGGTACAGGTCTGAGAATCACCACGTTTACACACTTCACAGCACTCACCATAGCACATACCCTCCCCAATGTCCATAACCCTACCCTCCTCTCCCAACCTCCCTCCCCCCAGTAACACTCAGTTTATTTTGTGAGATTAAGAGTCACTTATGGTTTGTCTCCCTCTCAATCCCATCTTGTTTCATTTATTCTTCTCCTACCCCGCAACCTTCTCCACTGTTCCATCTCCACTTCCTCATATCAGGGAGATCATATGATAGTTGTCTTTCTCCAATTGACTTATTTTGTTAAGCATGATAATCTCTAGTTCCATCCACATCGTCTCAAACGGCAAGATTTCATTTCTACTGATGGCTGCATACCATTCCATTGTGTATATACACCCCATCTTCTTTATCCATTCATCTGTTGATGGACATCTAGGTTCTTTCCATAGTTTGGCTATTGTAGACATTGCTGTTGAAACATTCAGGTGCATGTGCCCTTTCAGATCACTATGTTTGTATCTTTAGTGTAAATACCCAGTAGTACAATTGCTGGGTCATATGGTAGTTCTATTTGAAACCTTTTTGAGGAACCTCCATGCTGTTTTCCAGAGTGGTTGCACCAGCTTGCATTTCCATCAACAGTGTATGAGGGTTCTCCTTTCTCTACATCCTCACCAGCATCTGTCATTTCCTGACTTGTTGATTTTAGCCATTCTGACTGGTGTGAGGTGATATCTCATTGTGGTTTTGATTTGTATTTCCCTGATGCCGAGTGATGTGGAGCACATTTTCATGTGTCTATTGGCCATCTGGATATCTTCTTTGCAGAAATGTCGGTTCATGTCTTCTGCCCATTACTTGATTGGATTATTGTTCTTTGGGTGTTAGTTTGCTAAGTTCTTTATAGATTTTGGACACTAGCCCTTTATCTGATATGTCATTTGCAAATATCTTCTCCCATTCTGTCAGTTGTCTTTTGGTTATGTTAACTGTTTCCTTTGCTGTGCAAAAGCTTTTGATCTTGATGAAGTCCCAATAGTTCATTTTTGCCCTTGTTTCCCTTGCCTTTGGTGATGTTCCTAGGAAGATGTTGCTGCGGCTGAGGTCGAAGAGGTTGCTGCCTGTGTTCTCCTCAAGGATTTTGATGGATTCCTTTCTCACATTGGGGTCCTTCATCCATTTTGAGTCTATTTTTGTGTGTGGTATAAGGAAATGGTCCAATTTCATTTTTCTGCGTGTGGCTGTCCCATTTTCCAAATACCATTTATTGAAGAGGCTGTCTTTTTTCCATTGGACATTCTTTCTTGTTTTGTCGAAGATTAGTTGACCATAAAGTTGAGGGTCTATTTCTGGGCTTTCTATTCTGTTCCATTGATCTACATGTCTGTTTTTGTGCCAGTACCATGCTGTCTTGATGACGACAGCTTTGTAATAGAGCTTGAAGTCCGGAATTGTGATGCCACCAACGTTGGCTTTCTTTTTCAATATTCCTTTGGCTATTCCAGGTCTTTTCTGGTTCCATATGAATTTTAGGATTATTTTTTTCCATTTCTTTGAAGAAAATGGATGGTACTTTGACAGGAATTGCATTAAGTGTGTAGATTGCTTTAGGTAGCATAGGCATTTTCACAATATTTGTTCTTCCAATGCAGGAGCATGGAACATTTTTCCATTTCTTTGTGTCTTCCTCAATTTCTTTCATGAGTACTTTATAGTTTTCTGAGTATAGATTCTTAGCCTCTTTGGTTAGGTTTATTCCTAGGTATCCTGTGGTTTTGGGTGCAATTGTAAATGGGATTGACTCCTTAATTTCTCTTTCTTCTGTCTTGTTGTTTGTGTAGAGAAATGCAACTGATTTTTGTGCATTGATTTTATATCCTGACACTTTACTGAATTCCTGTATAAGCTGAGCAGTTTTGGAATGAAGTCTTTTGGGTTTTCCACATATAGTATCATATCATCTGAAAAGAGCAAGAATTTGACTTCTTCTTTGCTGATTTGGATTCCTTTAATTTCCTTTTGTTGTCTGATTGCTGAGGCTAGGACTTCTAGTACTATGTTGAATGCCAGTCTTGATAATGGACATCCCTGCCATGTTCCTGACCTTAGTGGAAAAGCTTTCAGCTTTTTTCCATTGAGAATGATATATGCATTGGTTTTTCATAGATGGCTTTAATAATATTGAGGTATGTGCCCTCTATCCCTACATTTTGAAGAGTTTTGATCAGGAAGGGATGCTGTGCTTTGTCAAATGCTTTTTCAGCATCTATTGAGAGTATCATATGGTTCTTGTTCTTTCTTTTATTAATATGTTGTATCACATTGATTGTTTTGTGGATGTTGAACCAACCTTGAAGCCCTGGAATAAATCCCACTTGGTTGTGGTGAATAATCCTTTAACGTACTGTTGGATCCTACTGGCTAGTATTTTGGTGAGAATTTTCACATCTGTGTTCATCAAGGATATTGGTCTGTAATTCTGTTTTTTCATGGGATTCTTGTCTGGTTTTGGGATCCAGGTGATCCTGGTCTCATAAAATGAGTTTGAACTTTTCCTTCTATTTCTATTTTTTGGAACAGTTTCAGGAGAATAGGAATTAGTTCTTCTTTAAATGTTTGGTAGAATTCCCCTAGGAAGCAGTCTGGCCCTGGGTTTCTGTTTGTTGGGAGATTTTTGATGACTATTTCAATCTCCTTACTGGTTATGGGTCTGTTCAGGTTTTCTATTTCTTCCTGGTTCTGTTGTGTTAGTTTTTATGTCTCTAGGAATGTATCCATTTCTTCCAGATTGTCAAATTTGTTTGCATAGAGTTGCTCATAGTATGTTCTTATAATAGTTTGTATTTCTTTGGTGTTAGTTGTGATCTCTCCTCTTTCATTCATGATTTTATTTATTTAGGTCCTTTCTCTTTTCTTTTTGATAAGTCTGGCCAGGGGGTTATCAATCTTCTTAATTCTTTCAAAGAACCAGCTCCTAGTTTCATTGATTTGCTCTATTGCTTTTTGGTTTCTATTTCATAGATTTCTGCTCTGATCTTTATGATTTCTCTTCTCTTGCTGGGTTTAGGCTTTCTTTCTTGTTCTTTCTCCAGCTCCTTTAGGTGTAGGGTTAGGTTGTGTACTTAAGACCTTTCTTGTTTCTTGAGAAAGGCTCATCCTGCTATATATTTTTCTCTCAGTATTGCCTTTGCTGTATGCCACAGATTTTGAATGGTTGTGTTTTCATTATCATTTGTTTCCATAAATTTTTTCAATTCTTTTTTAATTTCCTGGTTGACCCATTCATTCTTTAGAAGGATGGTGTTTAGTCTCCATGTGTTTGGGTTCTTTCCAAATTTCCTCTTGTGATTGAGTTCTAGCTTCAGAGCATTGTGGTCTGAAAATATGCCAGGAATGATCCCAAACTTTTGATACCAGTTGAGACCTGGTTTAGGACCTAGGATATGATCTATTCTGGAGCATGTTCTATGTGCACTAGAGAAGAATGTGTATTCTGTTATTTTGGGATGAAATGTTCTGAATATATCTGTGATGTCCATATGGTCCAGTGTGTCATTTAAGACCTTTATTTCCTTGTTGATCTTTTGCTTGGATGATCTGTCCATTTCAGTGAGGGGAGTGTTAACATCCCCTACTATTATTGTATTATTGTTGATGTGCTTCTTTGATTTTGTTATTAATTGGTTTATATAGTTGGCTGCTCCCATGTTAGGGGCATAGATACTTAAAATTGTTAGATTCTCTTGTTGGACAGATCCTTTGAGTATGATATAGTGTCCATCCTCATCTCTTATTATAGTCTTTGGCTTAAAATCTAATTGATCTGATATAAGGATTGCAACTCCTGCTTTCTTCTGATGTCCATTAGCATGGTAAATTTTTTTCTAGTCCCTCACTTTAATTCTGGAGGTGTCTTCTGGTCTAAAATGAGTTTCTTGTAGGCAACATATAGATGGGTTTTGTTTTTTTATCCATTCTGATACCCTGTGTCTTTTGATGTTGGCATTTATCCCATTAACATTAAGGGTAAATATTGAGAGATATGAATTTAGTGCCATTGTATTGCCTGTAAGGTGACTGTTACTGTATATTGTCTCTGTTCCTTTCTGATTTACTCATTTTAGGCTCCCTCTTTGCTTAGAGGACCCCTTTCAATATTTCCTATAGAGCTGGTTTGGTGTTTGTAAATTCTTTCAGTTTTTGTTTGTCCTGGAAGCTTTTTATCTCTCCTTCTATTTTTAATGATGGCCTAGCTGGATATAGTATTCTTGGCTGCATGTTTTTCTCATTTAGTGCTCTGAATATATCATGCCAGTTCTTTCTTGCCTGCCAGGTCTCTGTGGATAAGTCTGCTGCCATTCTAGTATTTTTACCATTGTATGTTACGGACTGCTTTTCCCAGGCTGCTTCCAGGATTTTCTCTTTGTCACTAAGACTTGTAAATTTTACTATTAGATGAGGGGGTGTGGATCTATTCTTGTTGATTTTGAGGGGGGTTCTCTGCACCTCCTGGATTTTGATACTTGTTCTCTTTGCCATATTAGGGAAATTCTCTCCAGTAATTCTCTCCAATATACCATCTGCTCCCCTCTCTCTTTCTTTTTCTTCTGGAATCCCAATTATTCTAATGTTGTTTTGTCTTATGGTGTCACTTATCTCTCGAATTCTCCCCTCGTGGTCCAGTAGCTGTTTGTCCCTCTTTTGCTCAGCTCCTTTATTCTCTGTCATTTGGTCTTCTATATCGGTAATTCTTTCTTCTGCCTCATTTATCCTAGCAGTGAGAGCCTCCTTTTTTGATTACATCTCATTAGTAGCTTTTTTTATTTCAAGTTGGTTTTATTTTATTTCTTTTATTTCTCCAGAAAGGGCTTTTATATTTCCTGAGAGGGTTTCTCTAATATCTTCCATGCCTTTTTTCAAGCCTGGCTAGAACCTTGAGAATTGTTATTCTGAACTCTAGATCTGACATATTACCAATTTCTGTATTGATTAAGTCCCTAGCCTTGGTACTGTCTCTTGTTCTTTTTTTTTTTTTTTTTTTTTTGTGGTGAATTTTTCTGCCTTGTCATTTTGTCCAGATAAGAGTATATGAAGGAGCAAGTAAAATACTAAAAGGGTAGCAAAGACCCCAGGAAAATATGTTTTAACCAAATCAGAAGCAATCCCAAATTGTGGTTTGTGGGGGAGAAAGGGGATAAGAAGAGGTTCAGAAAAAAAAAAAAAAGAAACAATTAAAAAAGAAAATGAATTAAGAAAAAATATAAAAAAGAAAGATATATATATTTATATTAGGTAAACTAGTTTAAAAAGTTAAAAAAGAAAAGAGTAAAAGTTAAAAAAAATTAGCAGAATAAGAAAAAAAAATTAACTGCAAGACTAAAGAATCATGGGGGAAAAGCCATGAGTTCTGTGCTTTGCTTTCTCCTCCTCTGGAATTCTGCTGCTCTCCTTGGTATTGAAACTGCACTCCTTGGTATGTGAACTTGGTCCTGGCTGAGCAATCAGCTCGGGTTTGCTTTCAGGAGCTTTTGTTTCTGAAATGCTTTCCATAGGTTTCCGGAAGATGGGAATGAAAATGGCGGCCTCCCAGTTTCCGGCCCAGGGGAGCTGAGAGCTCAGGGCCCCACTCCTCAGTGTGCCTTCAGAGAATAATGCCCAATTACTCCCATCTCCCTGGCCTTCAGCCGTGCTCCAAGCTCATGAGTCTATGACTGGTTCAAGGTAACCCCGAGCTGAAAGCTCACTCTTCAGCTCTGTCTCTGTAGCCAGCTTCCCTGTTCTAATACCTGCAAGTTCTGTGACACTCAGATACCCTCGAACCTTCTGTGACCCTGCAGGACCTGAGGCCATGATGACCCCACATGGTCTTCACCCCGGTTTAGCTTCTGGAGCGATGTCCCTCGGTGGAACAGACTTCTAAAAGTCCTGATTTAGTGCTCCGTTGCTCCGCTGCTTGCCGGGACCTGGCCCCTCCCCCCGGGTCTATCTTCCCATTGCTTTGGATTCACTTCTCCGCCAGTTCTACCTTTCAGGAAGTGGTTGATTTTCTGTTTCTAGAATTGCTGTTCTTCTCTTTGATCTCCTGTTGGATTTGTAGGTGTTTGCAATCTTTAGATAAACTATCTAGCTTATCTCCTGCTTTCTGATGTAGTCTCAGCCTGCTATTTCTCCCTCATCTTGACTCCTCTCAGTGCTTGTGATTCTTAATCCAGATAATCTAAAATTATTTCTCAATTTTAAAGTCAATGGATTATCAACCTTAATTCCCTCTGCAATTTTAGCTCCCCTTTGTCATGTAAGCTATCATATCTTCCTGGGGATTAGAATGTGGACATATTTGGGGGGACATTATTCTGTTTATCACAAGTCCTTATATTGAGGGAAGTCAAAGTCTGGCTACCTTTGAACCAGACACATAAACAACCACCTAATACCTAAATGTTGGTGATCTCTTGGAATTCCATCCACCTATCCACTTACGAAGTGTCATGATTTCAACTACCACCTTTCTGTGGACAACTCCTAATTTTATATAGTTGTTTGTTTGTTTTGTTGTTGTTGTTGTTGTTGTTGCCGTTTCTTTATTGCTGACTCTGAACATGGACTCATATATCCAATTACTTCATATACATACCAGCCTTATCATAAACACACTGGAAGCATTTTCCTCCCAACCCTATTCCTTCTATAGTCTCTGGTTTTGTCAATAACACCTCTAGGCAGATCGTGGAAACATGGGAGTCCCCCTCAATTCTTCCTCTCTCTTTGCCCCATCCAAAGTTTATCACCAACTCCAAGATTTTTTTACCTTTACTATGTCTGAAACTACTTTATTTCCCACAACCATCACAGTGCGATGTGCAGAGGATAACATCAACCTTGTTGGGATTCCCGCCCCACATCCAAGCCCCTTGCAGTTTTATGCCACTGATTCTTTGCTTGGGCCATCTATTCCATTAAGGGATGCCTTTCTCCTTTTGTCTTGGCTGGCTCCAACTCATTCCCCAGGCTGAGCTAGGTTTCTCCCTCAGAGCTCCCCAAATTCAGAGCTCCCCATTGTAAGCATCTCCTTGTCCTATAGTGACTTCATTGTTAGTCCCCTTATAGAACCTGAGAAACTCCTCAAGAACAGAGTGGACTGAGCCATTACTTTTGTGTCTACTCTAGCACAAGCCTGGAGCATAATTGGTTCTCAACAAACATTCTTTCTAAAAATATTGAATAGATTGATAACTGATGTCCAGGCATCTTAGAAGAGCTTAGAAGTATGGTATATTTAAATGTATAAGGATTTAACATTTCAAAAACACTTAAAGCGTTTTGAGCTCACTGCAAATAGTAGAAAAATGTAAGGTGTTATTTATAAAGTTATTAGTAAATAACTTTATCCTGTAGGAAGCAATAAATTTGCTAGTAATAATCTAACTATGTATATCATTATTACATCACTTTACAATTGATTTTAAACTCATCTGTATGATGACTTTGGTCTTTATGTGGTGTGTGGGAAGCAAATCCTTAAGCTTTAGTCTATGTTATAGGCAGCGATTGGGAGTTGCAATGAGACAGTGTGTTCCAGATTTCCATCATACCCTCCTCTTACGTCCATCTCAGAGGATAGGCTGCCGTAGTGAAGGCATGCTGGACAGTGATCAGGAGAATGTCCTCTATACTCAGTGATGGATATTAGAGTTAAAGACACTCTAAATAAGAAGAAAAGAAGAAATGAACTTGAAACCAGTTTGTCAAGACATCATGAAAGTTAAGATGTTAACTATAAATGTGATTAAGAACTAGAACAAGCTATCTCTGGAGTTTGTCAGGTTTTTAATCCTAGAACTCATAAATATGGACTATTAGGTACACTGGACAGATCCATCTGTCTTGTCTAATTCATTTGCCCGGTTGGAGGCAGATGAGTAGTTGGTAATAGAATGTTTTGTCAGACCAGAACATTTCTTGAATAAATTTAGATAGGAAATTTTTTTAGATAGGAACATTTCTTAAACACTTAAAAGTTCTAACATTTTTCAATGCAGGACCAAAGAATTGACCCCAATAAATTAATCCCCTGTAATCCTGATTAGGATGATAACTGAGAAGTAGAGGGCAGATCGATCCAGGGTGAGTTATATCAGGATAGGGAATAATCTCCAAGTACAGTCTCTGTTTTTCTCATGGGAAATGAAATGACTGTCTTGTCCACTGGTGAGATTATTATTATCATTTTGCCATTTTAGTGCAGATTGATCCTTGAAGCTCAGCATGACAGCTGCTTTTTTTTTTTTTAAGATTCTATTTATTTATTTGACAGACATAAATCACAAACAGACAGAGAGAGAGAGAGGGAAGCAGGCTCCGTGCTGAGCAGAGAGCCCAATGCAATGCAGGGATAGATCCCAGGACCCTGAAATCATTACCAGAGCCGAAAGCAGAGGCTTTAACCCATTAAGCCACCCAGGCACCCAAGAGCTAACATTTATTGAATACAAATTATGTTGGGTCATGTGCTAAGCATTCTACATTCATTATTTCATAACTCGTATTAGATACCACTGTTGTTGCAAATTTTATTGCTGCTAACAGAAAACTTACAAAATGAAAAGTCAAATACATGCACTAACCATACAGACTTTCAGAAGTCACAAAGCTAGGAAACAGCCAAATTGAGATTCAAACCCAAATCTACTGGAATAGAAAGCAAATGAAGAGAAAGAAAAAGAATACATGATAGAGAGGAGACTAGAGAAAAAGACTTGATTTTAGGAAAAAAAAAATTGAATATGAACAAAGCTATCATTTTTGTCATATTTCTTCTAATATGCTTATCATGCCATTAACAGAAAGCAAATCTTTCCTCTGATTTTCTCGAGGTAATGATCAAAGCTCTTTATATCATTCTCTAGCACTTTGTTATATAAATCATCATAAATAATCTGGTTTTCTTCCTTCCTCTCTCTCTCTCTCTCTTTCTTTCTCTCTCTTTCCTCCCTCCCTTCTTTCCTCCCTCCCTTCCTTCTTTCCTCTTTCCCTCTCTCTCCCTTTCCCTCTCCTCCTCCCTTCCTTCTTCCCTCCCTCTGTCCCTCCCTCCCTCCCTTCCTCTTTCTTTCTTTCTCTCTTTTGGTTTATTTATGCATTTCTTTGCAGTTTAAAATATTTATTTTCTCCAGCTTTATTGAGATATAATTGGCATATAACATCGTGTAAGTTTATAAAGTACAAGGTGTTACCTTGATACACTTACATTTCAAAATAAGTATCACCTTAATGTTAGGTAACGCCTCCATCATATCACATAATCCGCATTTCTTTTTGTAGTCAGAACATTTAAGTTTTACTCTTTTAGTAAGTTTCAAGTATATAATACAGTATTATTAACTATAATCACCATATTGCACATTAGATACTCAGAGCTCATTCATCTTAAAACTAGAAGTTTGTACCCTTTTACCTATATATCCTTATTTCTTCCCTCTCCAGCCTCTGGGAACCCCATTCTACTCTCTGTTTCTGTGATGTTAGCTCTTTTACATTCCATATGTAAGTGAGATCATACAGTATTTGTCTTTCTCTGTCTGATTTATTTCGCTTAGTGCAATACCCTCAAGATCCATCCATATTGTTGCAAATGGCAGGACTTCCATCTTTCTCATGGCTGAACAATATTCCATTGAATGTGTCTACTCAAATGTAGATTTGGATTCTATAGCAATTTTGAGCTCAGGAGGGGGTCCCCATGAATCCTCATGACAAAATAGATCAAAGAGAGGATCTCAGGAATTAGATAACTGGACAATCCTTAGAGATTCCTGGCTTTTAGTGGAGGACGAGCCTACTTATGAGACACTTGCACTCTTAAGACTTTGGTCTTTGTCCTACTGTCAGCTCTCTGCAATTATTTAACTTATTGTACCTAACCATAAAGTGAGGATTGTGGCATTTATTTAGTCACACACATTAAAGATTGATTGGATAAAATATAAATTAGAGGAATATGACACATTAATTGATTTGGTATAATTTTCTTCACCTGTTCCACTAAAATGACCATAGGTTAATCACCAGTAGAACTTTGTCCCTTTTCGGGTATAATAGATATTTTGAAACACCACAAATAATCAGTTAATGAGAATCAAATCATCCATCTGATTTTGAGGCCCCTTGGCATGTCATCCTTTCTCCCTTTTTTATCTTTGAGGATAGACTCATTAGGCTCAATGCCACGGTCAGTACAGCTTATAATTGGTGTCTGACTAGCTTCAGAATGAGGACTTTTAGAATAACACTCAATACTATCAAAATCAGAATATAAAAAAGTTCTTAATCGCAAAACTCAGTAGAACTGAAGTATTTGATTAAATAGTTAAGAATCAGAAAAGTTTGTTCATTAATTTCCATTTGTCATTTATGTATATGTCATGGAATGGGCTCAGAATATTGACCTGATTGGTCTCTTGGTGGAAGTGAGTTTATCTCAGATGACACATATAACTTGGATACTTTGTGTGATGGATGATAACAACCTCTGCATCCTTAATTTGGGAACAATGAACTCCAGATATGGAAGCGGGATCTTTATTTATTTTTTATTTAATTTAAATTCAATTCATCAACATCATTAGTTTCAGATGTCACCAGGTACCCCATCCTCCCACCCACTTCCCCATCTGTAACCCTCAATTTATTTCAGAGTCAAGAGTCTCTCATGGTTTATGTCCTTCTCTGATTTCTTCCCATTCTGTTTTTCCTTCCATCCCTTGCAATCCTCTCCACTATTTCTTATACTCCACATGTGAGTGAAACCATATGATAATTGTCTTTCTCTGATTGACTTGTTTCACTTATCAGAATACTCTCCACTTCCATCCACATCAAATGAAGTAAATGATAGGTATTTGTCCTTTCTGATGGCTAAGTATTATTCCACCACATATATGAACCATATCTTCTTTATCCGTTCATTTGTTGAAGTCTATCTCAACTCTTTCCACAGTTTAGCTATTGTGGACATTGCTGCTATGAATATTGGGGTGCAGGTGCCACTTCTTTTCACTACATCTTATCTTTGGGGTAAATATCCAGTAGCGCAATTGCTGGTTTGTAAGATAGCTTCATTTTTTACCTTCTTAAACTTTAAATTCCTCAGCTTTAAGTTCTTTAATAGCTCAGCAGTGCTTTCTGACTAAAGTTGTAATTTTTTAGCATGGTGTTAACTTTTCATGATCTAGTTCCTTTTTTTTTTTTTTTTTAAGATTTTATTTATTTATTTGACAGAGAGAAATCACAAGTAGACGGAGAGGCAGGTAGAGAGAGAGGAAGGGAAGCAGGCTCCCTGCTGAGCAGAGAGCCCAATGCGCGACTCGATCCCAGGACCCTGAGATCATAACCCCAGCCGAAGGCAGCGGCTTAACCCACTGAGCCACCCAGGCGCCCGATCTAGTTCCTTTTTATCCCTCCAATATCATGTCTTACCATCCCACAGGCCATGTCTCCATACCACATACATACATTGCTCACCTTCCCTAGACATTCCGTGCTAGCTCTGGCTTTGTACTTGTAGTTTCTTTTGTCTGCAACTCTCTAGCCACCCCTTCTCCCCCCTAAGCCAGGGCAACTTCTGATCATATAGGAATATACCCTGCTATCATCTTCTAGAAGATGCCTTTTTGCTTTGACTCCTTTGCCCACCCTTAGCTTTGTGTCTTATTATGTCTGTATACCTTAGTTTTCTCCTGGCAATCACTAGAATTCTTCTTGTCTCTATTTATTTGCCTAATTTGAATATTTCATATAAATGAAATCATATAATGCGTGGTCTTCGATGACTGGCTTATTTCAGTCAGCATAGAATTTTCAAGGTTTATCCATGTTATGGATATTTCAGTACTTCATTCCTTTTTAAGGACAAATAATATCCCATTGTATAGGCATATACATTTTGCTTCTTCATCAGTTCATAGAGAGTTGAGTGCTTTTTACTTTTTAGCATTTCGGGATAATGGCATTATAAATAACCACATACACTGTTTTTGAGGACATATATTTTTATTTCTCGGTGTATACCTAAGAGTGGAATTGTTGAGTCATATAGAAACCTTATATGTAACATTTTGAGAAGTGAGCAAATATTTTCACAAAGTGGTTACCACTTTGTAGTCCCATCAACATACATGAAGGTTCCAATTTCTCCTCATTCTCAATACTTGTTAATTTCTTTTTTTTTTAACTGCAACCATCCTAGTGAGTACGAAATGCTGTCTTACTATGGTTTTGACTTACATTTCTCAATAATTAATGATTAAGTGTCTTTTCATATGCTTATTGTGTGTGTATATCTTCACAAGAAAATTTTTAACATTTCTTTTGCTGGTTTTTATTTTATTTTTTTTTTTTTTTATTTTTTTTTTTAAAGATTTTATTTATTTATTTGACAGAGAGAAATCACAAGTAGATGGAGAGGCAGGCAGAGAGAGAGAAGGGGGGAAGCAGGCTCCCTGCTGAGCAGAGAGCCCGATGCGGGACTCGATCCCAGGACCCTGAGATCATGACCTGAGCCGAAGGCAGCGGCTTAACCCACTGAGCCACCCAGGCGCCCTCTTTTGCTGGTTTTTAAATTGGGTTATTTGACTTGGCCAATTTTTAAATCAGGTCATTTGACTTTGAATTATTGAGTCATAGTGTTTCTTATGTATTCTGGATACAGGGCTTTATCAGTATCTAATTTTCAAATATTTTCCACCATTTTATTGGGTGTATTTTCATTTTTTTGATACTATTGTTTATAACATAAATGTTTTTAATTTTGATGAAATTCATTTTATCTTTTATTTCTCTCATTGTTTGCACTTTTGGTACCATATCTGAGAACGTTTTCCTTAACTTGAGGTCATGAGGACTTACTTCTAAGTTTTTTTCCTAAGAGTTTTATAGTTTTAGCTCTTATATTTAGGTCTTTGATACATTTTGAATTAATTCTTGTGTGGTATAAGAAAGAAGTCCAACTTCATTTTTTTTTTCATATGGATATTCCCCAGCACCATTTGTTGAAAGACTACTCTTTTCCCCATGGAATTGTCTTGGCACCCTCATGAAAAGTCAATTGTCCATAAATGCAAGACACTATTTATACATTCTAGAAGTAACTCCAGAACTCATCCCCCGGAATTCCTGTAGGCCCACAAGGAGAATCATTATTCTCCCCCCTACCAATTACCTAATTGGCTTAGTATAGTCTTAGTCACATTTTCTCACTAGGGTCTTTTTGTATTATTGTTCTGCTTCTGTGCACACTGGTGGCCTCCACTAGCTGAAGCTGGCTTTACCCTTCCCTCACACAAAACATGGTATGTGTATGTTGTAGAGTATATTTGAGGTGACAAAAAAAAAAGTTATTTGAAGTCTGTTCAGTGAGTCTTTCTGTGACCAGGACTCCAGATACTGCCTGGTAATATCCAAAGAAAGGGAGATTGCTGGTAAGTGACATAGCCTAAAGATAGGTGGTCAGACCTCCAATGCAAACAACTGCAAAGACTTGCTGTCAACATTTCACTGTGGGCATATGCTGAGAGCTACAAGCAGAGATCACATGAGGATTGCTATAATGAATTACCCTTTTCTAGATTTTCTTATTACTTCCATGGCATTCTGTTTATTCTCCTAGCCAACCTGTATTATCCTCTAATTTTCTATTGCAGTTTCTAATGGGAGATAAATGGCTAAGTGAAAGTTGTAGTTGTCAGAATTGAGTTAAAATTCCATTTCCACCACTTACTAGCCATGATATCCCTGGGAAAGTATGTGGCCTCATTAAACCCTGGTCTTCTTATCTGAAAATAAGGATCCTTATTTCATAAGATGGCTGGGAGAATTAAATGAAATCTCACCAATGTAGCAATTGAGAATGGCATGCAGATACACTAACTATATTAAAAATGTATAAAAATGATTAATATCTTCAGCTTCTTTAGTCATATGCATTTATAATTATGAGCTAAAAAAAATTAACTCAAACTTAATTTGTGGTTAGGATGGTTATTTCCCTCCCAATGTAAATTACCATTTATTTCAGACTCCTGAGAGAGGTCTGTACTTGTGGTATATAAGTAATGCATTGAAATTAATGAATAGAAAAATATGTTATATTATTCCAGCTATATTTGTAAATGTGTATATGCATATTCCAGCTTTGAGAAGAATTTTGTGATGATTACTGAATTCGGTATCAAATGCTTATGGAAATTGTATTATGATAAATAAACTGGTCCAGCCTAGTTAAAAGAAATGTGGTCAGAGCAGGTTGGGCAATTTCATCCCACTCCTGGGCCACCCTCATAGAATGGACTTTCCAGGCAGCATAAAAGTAGATTGATTCCCATGTTAAAAAAGAAGAAGAAGAAAACAAAACTAAACAAATGTGGCCAGAGCTTTTGACCTTCCTTAAAAACTAAAAACAAAACAAACAAAAAAACAAACAAAAAAAAAACCCACATGGAGTACAGAGCATACTAAAAATTGATAATTACATTCTTAATTCTTCTCTAGAGTGTGAGCTCCTTTAGGCAAAGCTCATATTTTTCATATTTGTATCTCCTTTACCTAATAGGGCTGCTTGTTAAATATATATTGATGAATGAAAGATGGAAGGAAGGAAGAGAAAAATAAAAAGCTCACCTGACTTGACTTCACCCGACAGCGTATATTCCCCTTGATTTTGGTGCCATCATCCCAACCCAAAAACAGCATCACAATTTTACTATCCTGTGTCTATTCTCTCAGTGTTTGGCTTTCTGTTAAATATTTTAATAATTGTACTATTGATGATCATTAACAAGGTAATTAGGTTACTTCATGAATAGCATTTACTTATGTAAAAGACAAACTTTAATTTCTTAACTCATAAAGGGCATTAATGTGAGGACTTCTCGTAGCCTAATTAATGAAGCATCACAAACCTATTTTCTAAAGGAGGATTCCTTTGTGTACACCTTCTTTTTCCTTCTGTGTGGCTATGGTGAGCTGCATACACTGAGGTAGAGCCCAATCAACACACATGATGCCAGGCTTTCTAGAAAAAATACTAGGAAGGAAAGAATTAAACAAAATAAAGTTAGAAAAAGTGATTAAGTTTTTCATAGCAAATTATGTTCATTCCCATTTAAGTGACTCTTATTCTTTCTACTTTTTTCTCCCTTTTCCTTATCACATATTTTTCCACTCTGTGTTTGCTACTGTATTGATGTGCATCTCTGCTATAGACTTCTAAATTAGTCATATCCTGGATATAAAATAGTCTTCCTTTGAGAAAATAGCTAAAATTAACAGTTACTATAAATCACCTGATGCTGGGTCAAATTTTTTAAATAATTCATGATTTTTCCAGGTTTACATGGAGTTCAGGAGAATGAATAAATGTCAGAGGCAGGCCCCTGGCCAGGTCGGCCTCCGCCATTAAAAGATGGCGCCTGGCTAGTTGCCAGGTTAGGATTGCCTCCTGAGACTAAGCAGAACGCCCAAAGAGGAAGTAAACAGCATTGGTTGCTAGCAAAGTTGTTCCTTTAGGTGCACAGCCTGATTCGCTCCCTCCTGTACCCTGCTCGCTGATTGGTCATGTAAACATATATAAGTGTGTAGACTTGCGGAAATAAAGAGGGAGAAGATACATCTGAACTGGGGCTTCTTGTTGTCCTTGCGGGTCAAGGGCGATAAATGGTGCCGAAACTCGGGAACTAAATAAAGGAATCTTGCAGGTAAAGCGGGGAGTAAAGGTCCGCAGGTAATCGGGGACATTAGCCACGTTCAAAAGTGGGAATTCCGCGGTAAAGCGGGGAGTAAAGGTCGACTGAAGTATATGCGTGTAAAAAGTTTATGTGCTAGTTAGTGTCTTTAACGTCAACGTCTGTTGTCTGTGTGTTTATAATGGGATCTGAAGTATCTAAAGTGCGGTTGGAAGGGTCTTTAAAAGACCTGCTGAAAGCCAATGGAACTCCACTAAAAGCAAAAACTGCTCGGGCCTTTTTGAATACAGTGGAAAAGGCGGCTCCATGGTTCCTAGATGAAGGCTTGCTAAACATACCTCAATGGGACCACCTGTGATCCAGGGTTTGGCCCCTGTGAAACCTATTAATGCCTCGGGGCCATATTAACATTTTAAGTTGCACAGGTGCACCAATAACAGGGTATGGCCACTGGAGTGGTCTGGATGTCAGAGTCCCTTGCGCTCAGTTTACATCAATGAAATGCATAGCTTTACATTCACTCCACGCTTTCCTACTTATAAAAATAATACCTTTACAGGGTACAATTCTTCCTTTCAAAATCCTAAGCAAGGCAATCCCTCCTGTCCCTTTGATGCATGGCAGGTCTGTAATTTGCTAGGAGCATGTACTGATATCTCAGCAGTGTCCATGTTAAATGGTGGCAAATTCCTCAACTGTTCTTATAAACAAAATGACTCTAGTACCTTTGAGACAACAGTTAATGTGTCTTGTCCCAATAATATTACTTATCAGCTCACTCCCATAAGCGTCTCGCCACCGTTCCTTTTCCTTGTAACAAATGCTAATGAGCTGAATGATACATTGAATTGCACTAAGAATTGCTATCTTTCCCAGTGCTAGAATGTCACGGCCTTCAAGCTGGCTGTGATTATGCGTATCCCTACCCATGTTCCTATCCCAGTTTCCATTCCAGAGGACAAGTTACCGGTGGTGCTATCCAGAAAGAAGAGAGATTTTGGTATCACAGCCGCGTTGTGACAGCATTGGCTATATCTACAGCAGCTGCCACGGCAGCATCAGTCTCGCTAGCTGCAACTATACCCACTGCAGAAGCTGTGAACACCCTTGCAGAAGGAACGGTGGCTGCCCTTCAAACACAGACTCAGATCAATGCACATCTGCAAGCAGGAATCCTGATAGTCAACCAGAGAGTGGATTTGGTTCAAGAACAAGTGGACATATTGGGGGCCCTATTGGGACTGGGATGTATAGCACCCTTCCCTGCAATTTGTGTAACTCCCATAGCCTATACTAATATGAGTGACTTACAGAATGTCTCCCGACAGCTCTCCCAATACTTGTGGGAAAATTAGTCCGCAGAATTCCAAAACTACACTCAGCACCTGCTCCTAGGCATAACAAGGATAAATAACACCAGAGTTGAGCTTGCAACCCTCCCAGAGATAATCAAAACATTGCAACATGTGTTAAACTTTATGAAACAATGGGCTAGCATAATTGGTCTGATGACAATCCTCATAGTGGGCTTGATTCTACTAGTAAGAAAACTGCAAATTTGGAGGCGACAGCAACATAGACAACAGCAAGCCATGGTGCAGGCCTTGTTAGCCATCGAGTCTGGAACATCCCTCCAAGTGTGGCTAAGTATGCTGGATCGGTAGTCAACGATAGGTAAGATTGGTGGGGGAAATACACCAACCTAAGACAGGACGCAGATCATTGATATCTGCCGTCTGATGACAGGTAAGGATATTCCCTGCCACTGACAACGTAAGACAGGCATGATCCCTGCCATAAAAAAAAAAAGGGGGAGATGTTGGAGGCAGGACCCTGGCCAGGGCAGCCTCCGCCATTAAAAGATGGCGCCTGGCTAGTTGCCAGGTTAGGACTGCCTCGTGAGACTAAGCGGAACGCCCAAAGAGGAAGTAAACAGCATTGGTTGCTAGCGAAGTTGTTCATTTAGGTGCACAGCCTGATTCGCTCCCTCCTGTACCCTGCTCGCTGATTGGACATGTAAACATATATAAGTGTGTAGACTTGCAGAAATAAAGAGAGAGAAGATACATCTGAACTGGGGCTTCTTGTTGTCCTTGTGGGTCAAGGGCGATAAATAAATCTGGAAAGAGATGAGTAGCTCCTTAGAGTTGTATGTTGTATTTCAGTACCACTTTTCCACAAGTTCAAAAAAGGAAAAAAAAAAAATATATATATATATATATATATTTACATATGTATATAATCTATTTATTTATTTATTTATTTGTGGGAATTTGGAATCTAAACATGAAGAGTAATCTAAGATCAGGCTGGTGAAGTGCGAGTTTGAGAAAATATTCCTCACTCTTTAAAAACTACTTCCAATTCGGTCACTTTTTGTTCAAGAATTATGGGACTAAGTTTCTTCTTTGACTAGTATAGCTTTGACCTTAATTGTCCTAAGTGTGAGTTATCTGTGATTTCCAAAATTAATTGGGATGCTGTTTCACTCCATTCTATTCAGATATGTTTGCCTTGTTGTACATGAAGATGACATATTAAAGATTTTTATTTTTTAGATTAACGTTTTAGGTACAAGAAATGTTATTTAATTTACATAGAAAAAATTGAGAAGTTTTTACCATGATATAACAGTGAGACAACATAATATTTAACTTGAATAAATAAAAGATATTTTAAATTAGAAGGATAATGTCTGGAGTTTTCATACTCTATCCATATTAATACATCCTGAATCATTACTACAATATTGGGTAGAAAATATATTGATATCTTTGGGTACCTTTTTTGCCACAAACTCAGCATCATAAAATCATAGAAAAAAAGAGTTTAAAGAAATATTAAATGTCTACTTATTAAATCCTTCATTTTAGCTTTAATGAAATTAAGTATTTACCCAAGAACAAATAGATCAATCCCTAGAATAATATTGATTACCATGTTATAAGAATAAATTTACTCAAATAAAATGGCAGAAAGAGGAAATAGAATAAAAATTAGAGAAAAACTGAAAAAAAGTAAAAACCAAAAAATCCTTCAAACTCTGAAATAGGCCATCTAGCTCAGAAACAGATAATTTCAGGTACTTTAAGTGTTTTCCAGAAGCAAATAAGAATAGAGAATTTTCTAACTCATTCCACAAGGCTGGCATAATCCTGGTACTAATAACAAACAAAAACAGAATAAAAATGATGCTTAGCGAAATAAGTCAAGCAGAGAAAGACAACTATCATATGATCTCCCTGATATGAGGAAGTGGTGATGCAACATGGAGGCTTAAGTGGGTAGGAGAAGAATAAATGAAACAAGATGGGATTGGGAGGGAGACAAACCATAAGTGACTCTTAATCTCACAAAACAAACTGAGGGTTGCTGGGGGGAGGGGGTTTGGGAGAAGGGGGTGGGATTATGGACATTGGGGAGGGTATGTGCTTTGGTGAGTGCTGTGAAGTGTGTAAACCTGGTGATTCACAGACCTGTACCCCTGGGGATAAAAATATATGTTTATAAAAAATAAAAAGTTAAAAAAAAAAAAAAAAAAAAAAAAAAAAAAAAAAAACAGAATAAAAATGAAAAATACATCAATTTTGTTTATGGATGTTTATGGATGTGCATGTGAAAGTCCAAACAAAATGTTAAATGATATGCATAGCTATAGTTAAAAATAATAACACATTTGGCAAACCATAGTTTAAAGAATCCAAGGACAGATCAGCCATGTGAGATCTATTAATATTATTTACCATATTATGAGACTTAATGAGATAAAATATGATTATCTTGGTAAATGTGAAAGAAATCATCACTGCTTTCTAATGGAAAAAGGAAAGTCTCTTAGGGAATAGAAAAAAAACCTTTTTTTAATTTAATAAAAAACAGTTAATCAAAACATATAAAGAATAATAATTAAAGCATGAATATCAAAAGCATTAATATTATGTTTGAGGACAGACCAAGACAGTTTACTTGCATACCTAGTTTTTAACTTGGTTCTTAGGTGTCAGCCAACATATCAAGCCTTAAAAAGTGCATTTATACATCTTGGAAAAAAAGCCAGTGGGTATTATTATTATCTAGAGTAATCCTAAAGCTTGTGAAAACCAATACAAGATTTTACTAATCTTGTTTTATTTAAGGTAAATCAACAACATATTTCTATCCATTATTAATAACCAATATAAAAATGAATAAAAATTTTTTACTAATGGTAAAAATAATATAAAACTATAAAGTGCTTAGAAAAAAAACTTATGAAGAAATATATAAAATCTTTATAAAGAACAATACAAATCTTTATGTAAAGAAGTGATATATAACCTAAAATATATACAATTTGTTCAATTTTGTAAAGATATCAGAATTTTTAAAGTAAGTCTTATTTGATTACAATCAAAATCTTTCATAATGGGATTTAATACAGTTGATTTAAAGTAATCTGGGAAGAAAATCAATGCATGTTGCCAATAATATTTTGAACAAATAAGAATATGAAAATACTTAAAATTATGTTAATTAAAAGCATATTATTTCTATTTTAAAAGTTCACAAATCACTTGAAAACATCATAAAATGAAGGAATAGATTCACAAAAATATGCAGTGTGAAAATTTAGTGAATTTGCTATTTTAAATCAGTGAGTACAAGACCAACTATTAAAAAAAAATGAGTAACAACTGGCTTTGCTTTAGTGGAAAATAAACTAGGATATCTACACACAAAATATAAAGCTCAGATAAATTAATGGTTAATATAAAATATGAGAGAATTTAAGAACTAGTTTAGGAGTAGGAAAAATTTCTTAAGACAGAAACAAATATTCCCCAACTTGGAAACAACTGATAGTGTTGATAATATTTCAAAAGCCATCATGAACAAAATTAAAATCCAATAAACCTAAAGAACATTTTTCTCATATATATATGTTTGTGTGTGTGTATATGTGTAGTAATTTACAGAAATAAAAAATAAAAGTGTTCCATGAACATCTGAAAGTACCACCAATATCATTAGTAATCTCAAGTGCAGCTTAAAACACAAGCCATAGGATGCCTGCGTGGCTCAGTCAGTTAGGTGTCTGCTTTCTTTCTGCTCAGGTCCTGATTCTGGAGTCTCAGGATCCAGCCCTGCTTAGGGCTACCTATTCAGTGAGGAGTTTGCTTCTCCCTCTGACCCTTCTCCCTCATGCTTTCACTCACTCTCTCTCAAATAAATAAACAAATAAATAAAATCTTTAAAAAAAAACCCCACAAGATACTTTTTCTTACTAGCCTGACAATATTCAAAGGCTTAATAATATCCAGTGTTGACAAAGAAATGGGAAAAAATAATATGCAATTGAAAAGAGCATAAATTAGGATGGTCTTTTGAAATGCAATTTGATTATATCTACCAAAAACAAGAATGAAAATGTTCAGCAAAAGTATGTGTGCATGTGTATAAAGATATATAAGCAAAGATAAGGGTATATTTTGACAGCCATTATTGGCTGGGGCAAATATGTTGGGTTGGGGCAAATATGTAGCCATATGGAAATGAATATGTTTCTTATGATCCATCCGTCTATTCATATCAGAGAACACTAATGAATGACTAAACAACATGGGATAGATATACTTTTTTGACATGGAATGATTTCCAGAGTATAAATAAATATCTAAACAAAAAAGAGAAGTTACAGAAAGTAAGTTAAGAGTGAACCATATAGTTGAAATGAAAAAACAAAAACAAAGCTGGGGATGTGTATGTATTTACTGTAAATTAAAGCATATGTTGGAAGTATGCACATCACAACATTTACTGTGGGAGAGGTTGAGGATGGAGTGGGACACCAAAGGAGGACTTACCTCTTTTGTTTTTTATATTTCTCTGTATTTACATCTTTACAAAGAAAGGTACTCACTTACAGGACTAAAAAAATAAAATAAAAATAGAAAAGCAATCCTAACCTTCCCTAGATAAGATATAAGATGTTTTCTCTGGAGTCTCCCAGAGAAAACAGCCAAAGCAGAGTTTTTAAGCACTAATAAATAAGAAAGAAGTGTATAGCGCCTACATATATTAAATATATTATGTAACTAACTAAAGCAAAACCTGTAGCGAGTTTTCATTGTGTTTTATAATACAGTTTTTCATTTGGTATGCATATATTATAACTAATACTTCAAACACATTAAATCATATTTGGTATTTATGGCAACCCTCCCTAAGTGAGATCATACTGTGGACAGGAACTGTCCTTTGTGAAGTGACAATCAGAAATACGACTCCCGGGCACCTGGGTGGCTCAGTGGGTTAAAGCCTCTGCCTTCAGCTCAGGTCATGATCCTAGAGTTCTGGGATCAAGCCCCACATCGGGCTTTCTGCTCTGTGGGGAGCCTGCTTCCCCCTCTCTCTCTGCCTGCCTCTCTGCAAACTTGTGATCTCTGTAAACTTGTGATCTCTGTCTGTCAAATAAATAAATAAATAAAACAAAACCAAAAAACCCCAAAAAACCTCTGCCTTCAGCTCTGGTCATGAACTCAGGGTCCTGGGATCCTCCCGCATAGGGCTTTCTGCTTGGCAGGGAGCCTGCTTCACCTCCCCACTCCCCCACCCCCACCTACTTGTGATCTCTCTCTCTGTCAAATAAATTAATAAAATCTTAAAAAAAAAAAAAGAAAAAGAAAAAAGAAATACTACTCCCAATGCCAGATCCCTAACATGGATATGACCATTTGTTGTTTTTTTGCTTAAAGTCATCAGCATAGTCAAGCCTTCAGTAGAACAGAATGTCAAAGAAAACATACGCTTTGTGTAGCCCAGCAAATTCTTTACCAAAACAAGTTAAGTTTTCCTCTTGGTGGTCATAATTTTAAGGACAAGGACTAATTTGACATACAAGAAAGAAGATATACTACAGCTTGAAAAAGAGAAAATAGAATTCGTTTTAGCTGAGGGAGAAAGTACAGGCTGAACACTGGTCTCATAACTCATAAAAGGCAAGTCCTTCTTCTTAAGTGCTTTCTTATAAATTAGGAAGGAACACACTGTTTTTCACTTAGATGCCTCCAGAAAAAAAATCACATTCTTTAAACTGGTTCTGGGAATACTGTTGAAAAATAGGGACTGGCGTTCAGGGACAAGAGACATGGTGATTTTATCCCTTCAAATGTAAAGCCAAACTGGACTGAGAGAATGTGGTCATCAGCCTTTTTGAAGCTTTCAGGTAAGTTATAGTCAGTCCAATTTTTCCATTTCTTGAGAAAACTGAGGACAGGTAAAATGACTTGGCATGACCACTTGTGTCTACTCATAGACACAAATTACTGCATAATTGAGGGATTATTTTTTAACATCTTAATTTAATTTTATTTTTTTCAATGTTCCAGAATTCATGGTTTATGCATCACACCCAGTGCTCCATGCAATACGTGCCCTACATAATCCCCACCAGGGAGGGTTTCTTTTATTTGTGTATGTCTGACTGGGTTTAAAACATTGGTGTGAGTGCATGCAATGAAAGGACCAGACATTGTGGTGCATTTATGTATTATTTTATCATTCATTCATTAGCAAATACTTATTATAAGACAGGCATTACAATGCACATGGGGATGTAAGACAAAACATGAAGAAATCTGTTTCTGGCTGCAGAGGGCCTTGGTTTCCATCAGCGCCATCACGAAGGAATGATTGTGTTAAAGTATCAGATGAGGATGCCTTCCCCCGTCCTTTCTCCCTCTGTCCATCAAAATAAAAGACCACAATGTACAGTCTGATGTCCTGTTCTGTATGAGGAAATTGAAGATAGCCTGCCTGTCTGTGGATGTGAGAAGGTGTTCTAGGTTGGTATAACATAATGTCAAACAACTCTGCAAGTTTGCTCTTTTCATAATAACACTTCACTGTATTTCCCAAAGGTATTGTGAAAGGCAGATATGGGAATTAGAATATAATTGAAAGTTATCTTGTCTTCAGTTCTAATGAAAGAATCTCTTAAAAGAGATCTAGGAATTTGGCTATTCCTGAGCCACAATATAAGGCATGCCAGCCTATTTCTCCAGCTCTAAACCCTCTGGGCCCACAGCTCCATCTCACTGTTCTTCAAAATCAGGGGACAGGGATGTTCCTCACACAGAGGAGCTCAATAGAAGCTCCTTCTTTACATGGTAATTATCTATTGTGCCCTTAGTAGCATGCCAGCATTATCCTGTACAGTAAGGATGCTCAATAAATTTCATCCCAGCCTGGAATAGCTAGGGTTGAAGTCTTAGTGTTCCCTTCAAAACACATAGTTTTGATACTGTTACTTACTGCTATCTCCATTTTATTTATTTCTTATTATCTTTTAAGATTTATTTATTATTTATTTATTTGAGACAGAGAGGGAAGTGGGGAGGGCCAGTGGGAGAGGGAGAGAGAGATAAAGAGAGAGAGAGAATCTCAAGCTGATTCCACTGCTGAGTGTGGAGCTGAATATGGGGCTCGATCTCAGGACCCTGAGATCATGACAAACCAAGAGTCAGATGCTTGACCAAGTGAGCCACCCACGCATCCTGGCTGTCTCCCTTTTAAAAATAGATGTTACTTGCTCTTAATCTGGCAAATGGAGAGTATTTTAATAAGTAGAATATACTACAAAATATGACACAACACAGACATGGCTATAGAAAATTATTATTGGAAGGATTTTAAATCCTCTTGCCATGAGAAAAAAACATTAAGCTGGCTTTTATACTTTTTAATGTTGTGTATCTTCCTTTCCCTCTCAACAGGAAACTTTCAATACAGAAATAAATAGACCATTTTCAGCTAGTGTCTTTATCCAGGTGCAGCACAAAACAATTCAGGATTAGAAGTAAAGAAATTTGGATCTCTCCCTCTTATTAGTTGACTTCAAGTAATGGAGATTAAGCTTTTTGGGGTCAATAAACTATGATTAATAGTTTTGTAGAAAGAAAATATGATTTTTTAAATAAGAAAAAGGAGATTATAGATGTAAAGTGTGTTTTGTTTTCAGTAAAGATTCGAATAGGTTTTAGATAAAAATTTTCAAATTTGTTGCCATGGAAAAAAAATAACTTACATTTATTTTTCTGCAGCACCAACATTCTTGTTGTTATATCTTTTCACAGGTCTTATATGCCAATATTGGTGAACCATCTAAATTAGTGTTAACTGATGGTCTCTAACTTATTTCTTTGTTTTAACAGTTAATACATGGGGCATACTTAACTATTCATAGAACCCATGGGAAGTCTCTCCCACACAGACATCTGACAAATGTGTGTGTGTATCTGTATATATACATAGTATATATGCATGATGTAGATTCTGATAACCAATAACATTTAACGTTTATACAGAGACAATTTAGATTTTTATATCCCAGAATCCATCCTGGTTTAAGACTATTTACTGGACTTTATTAAAAATATCAAGTCAGAATGTTGGCCCTCTTAAAAATAAGACAACAGACAATCAAGTAAAATATCTATCCATCCTTTTTTTTTTTCTGATGTTTTCCATGCTCAAGCGCCATCCCTAAGTTCTTCTTAATTCTGTTCCCTCATTGGAAAGGGAATCATAGGCAAATCTGTGATCAATTGATATTTTAGACAACTGTTTGCAATCACATGTCTAGTGGAATAAGTACTTATTGCTGTATCTCAAAGGTAATATTATTGTTGAAATGCCTAGAGGTAAGTCAAATAACTTGAAAATAAAAGAAGAAACCAGAAAACATTGATAAGTAAGAGTTCCTTGTACTGGAAAATAAGAAAGATTTTTGTTTGTTTTGTTTTGTTTTCAAATCAAAAGGTTGTTTCTTTACTCCACAAAATCATGGAATTGAAAAGGTGGCTAGAGTGGCAGTAGAAAGAATGTAACAAGTCTATGGCAACTACAGAGTATAGACCTACATAAACCTTATACCTGTATCATTCAGCAGTGCTCTGCCCCATTCTACAAAAGTCCCATTACCACAGAAAACCATATAGTTTCCTTTTGATTCCTCAGTAAAGGTCACAAGACACACACTTCCAAGTTGTCCTTTTTCCCTATGTTTTCTTCTTCCCCAAAGGCTTACATGATGAGTTTTCTGGTGAATTTCTCCATTCATATATTACTGATGCAGTTGATAATGTACCACTAATATGGGATCGGTCCTAGGAGAATATCTTCATCCTAGGGTGATACTGCCATGCTAGCATCCCTTACATTCAAAGCCACTATACAGGGGAAAAGATGCTCACCAACTTTTGTTCCTCAACATTTCCACACTTCTAGGGAGGGTTTTTTTATCCTCATAGAGCACTCTATACACACAGAAGTTGTGGGAGGAACTAGTTACTTCCTTATTCTCATAGAATTTGACAAGAGCCATTTTCACCGGTTTGGACAAACTATCAGGGGTATTAATGCATCTGTAAAGCAATTCCCTAGTCAGTAATAAGAATGTCCTTATAAATCAAAAATAATTTTCTTATTTCTGTTCAATTTTCACAGACACTAAAAAAATCCAGTACTTTAACTGGATTTTCTAGCTGAAATGCTTACATGAGATCATTTTCACTTTCAACACCTGCCTTTTCAGTTTTTTAATTCATGTTTGAACCTGGTTCCATTATCTTATTTTCTCCACCACAGAGAAATATTTTAACCAAGATTTTCTTTCAACTGACAAATAGATGCTCTACCTGAGTATTCATCTGATAGCATTACTCTTAAGGAGAGTGTCCATTTGGGATCAACTCTAGCATTGTTAATTCTAATAAAAACATTTTGGCACATTCCTCAATGGCACACTGCCCCTCACCAGAGATTGCTACAATTGCTGTGATTTCCCCCATTTTGACTCTGGTCACTCTCTGTACTCCCTTCGGCTATGTGACCTTTGCAAGCACCCTGCTCATGTCTGCCATGTGAGGTCTGCCTATGCTCTAGGGTGTATACCAAAATGAAAACCTGCACTAGATATTAAAAAGAAATAAATAAAAGATTATGTGAAGTTCTTAAGTAATATGTTTACATATCAAACATGGAATGGGGGTAAGAAGTATAGGGCAGATTGAGGGGTCCAAGGGATGTTTTGAACAGAAAACTGAAGAAGATGAGAGAATGAGTGGGCCACTGGTTTTGGGGATACCATGTTCCAGGTAGAGGGAGCAGGAAATTCAAAGGCCCTCAGTCTGAAGCATGTTTGGGAGGGGAAAAAAGTCACATTTCTTGAATAGCAAGGAGGTCAATGTGGCTAGAAAACAGAGAAGAAGAGAAAAGTGATAGGCGCTCATCCAAGACTGTTTAGGCCATTGCATGGTCTGGACTACTTCCTCTGAATGAGGTGGGATTGCACCATCAGAGGGCTGTAAGCAGAAGAGTGGCACGGTTTGACTTAAGGTTAAAAGAACCACATTGACTATTGTATTGAAAATGGGCTGTAAAGGGAGGATCAGGGCAGAGGAGACAGATAAAGTTGCAGAAATCCAGCCAAGGGATGATGATGGCTGACCCAACAGAAGATGGTGGAGTTGGTGAGAAGGGGTCAGATAATGCTTATACTTTTCTGGTGAAGAGAATAAGCCGTGTATTAGAGATGGACTAAGTCAAAAAGAACGCTTGAGATTTCCACCTGAGTCACCTAAGGATGTACTACTACTTCCTGAGGTGGGGAAATCTGGGAGAAGGATCAGGTGGGTGTGCTTTTAAGACTGATATCTTGGGGACACCTGGGTGGCTCAGTGGGTTAAGCCTCTGCCTTCGGCTCAGGTCATAATCTCAGGGTCCTGGGATCGAGCCCCACATCAGGCTCTCTGCTCAGCGAGGAGCCTGCTTCCTCCTCTCTCTCTGCCTGCCTCTCTGCCTACTTGTGATTTCTCTCTCTCTGTCAAATAAATAAATAAAATCTTAAAAAAAAAGAAAAAGACTGACATCTTGGACATGTTGATTTTGAAATGCCTACTGGATTTCTAACGGAAGGTCTCTGGCAGGCTCTTGGATGTATGACCCTGAAGTTCAGGGGAAAGATTTGAGCTGGAGGAGAAATGTGGGACTTAACAGCATGTTGACAGAATGTAACGCTGTGACACTGGGTGAGAACACCAGTGAGGTGAGACATAGGGTGAGGAGGACTGAGGCTGAGCACTGCCTAGGACTCTCCGTGCTAGAGTCTCTGCATTCCCTCCAGATCTACTCGCAGCCTTCTCTATCCTTCTCTGTGCAGTTTAAGGCCAACCTGTGCTACACCTAGATTCCCTTGCTCTTGTTTCTGCTTGCACTCAGACGATGGGAGGCATGTATAGGATAAGTCGGGAGCAGGGGTGGGGGGGGCAGAAGGAAAAAAAGTTAGGTATTTGATCTCCTTGTTCTCTTCTTCTGAGGTCCCTATTTGGCAGAGGTTGTCTCCCCTACTAAACACCAAAACTGCAGCCAGACCTTGCCTTTCCTGCAGCCCTTGATAAGTACCAGTAGTTACTCCTCCTAGCCCCTTCAAACCTTCAGACCTAGGATTCTAAGAGCTTCCTGCTCTTGCGAGTTCTGCCATGGACCTTCCTATCCCTTGATGATCTGACCATGCTTTTCAAGTAAATAATTCATTACTTATCTTATTTTCCATTGTATGTGTGTACCATCTTTTCCTTGCTGAGTTATCCTGGCCACAGTTTAGGTGTCAGGCAGATGAGAAGCATGCAGCATGATAAATAGCATGAAAGCTAACAGAATAAGGCCACCCAGTAGTGAGTGCCAGACAGTGTTTCAAGGGGAAAGGGAGGAATAAATTCTGCTAAATGATGGCTGCAGGTCAAAGTAAGATGAAAACCAAGAACAATCATCATATTTAGACACAGGGAAGTAATTTTAAAAACATTCCCTGTGAAGTAATGGGGTGAAAGTAGGGCAGGAACCCCAGGCAGGACTGATCACCTGCTTGTCATCTCTTCTTTATAGGGAGAGTCCACAAGGCGGGTCTCCTTGCCTTGAGTTTGTCACCTGCCAGAGTTCTCTCTCAAGCTCACTCCAGTTAGATTTTTGTCCGCTTGTAGTATATTTATCAGTGTCAGGAGCTCTTGGCTTGAGGAAGAAAAAAATGATCACGTGTTCGCCGGATTTGTAAACAATACAGTAGAGAGTGACAAATCCCTGGCTTGGGGAGGAGAGGAGACTAATAATACACTAAATTATACTGACTCTAAGTTGACACTAAAACAGTAATAATCACCCTCTGTTGAAAGTGTAATCCTCCCAACCATGTATCTTGTTGAGAAGAATGAATGGTTATAACTGGCATTTTGTTGACAGAAAGGGTTGGTTTGTGCAGGGGACTCCTGCTTTATCTATGTGAAAGCAGGTAACTTATTTTGTTTCATCTTGGTCTTTGAACGTTTTTGTGGGACCATGGGTAGATTGGCAGAGGGAGGTCTTTTGGTGAGTTTGCTCTTCATAAAATAATAAGCACTGGCATCTGCTACTTGAGATTGGTTTAAAGGTACTGACATTAAAGTGATGTATCAGTGGGACCCTGTTTGCCTCGAATACGCCTATAAAAAATATGAAAGTGGATTTGCCTTTTCCATTCCTTTTTGCTTCACTCCCTCAAAAGGAAGTGAAAGTCTTGCAAACAAATTAAGAGGAGTTGGGCAATAGCACTCATAGGGATAAATATTTGTCAGTCTGGGAGAATTAAGAAAGAAGGTTACATTATGGCCTGGTGAAAAATATTGAAATTCCTTTAGTTCTTTGAGAAAGCCTTATAAATTTAGATCTTTCCTCCTCCAAAAGGAAAGAAAATATCTTCCTCCTCAAGCCAGAGAGGACTTTTATAAGATCTGGGCCAATTGATAAGATCAACATGCTCAAATCTCTTTGAATTAATTTACTAGGGCTGTTGTAACAATGTATTGCAAACTGGGTGACTTGGAACCATGGAAACATATTTTCTCACAGACTTGGAGTCCAAAAATCTAAAACCAAAGTGTCAGCAGGACTATGGTCCCTCTGATTATGTTAGGGAAAGACCTGTTCCAGCCACCTCTCTGAGCTTCTAGTGGTTCTTTGACTTGTGACAACATAGCTCTCACCCTCACATGGTGTTGTAGATTGAATGTTTGTTTCTTCCCAAAATTCATATGTTGATACATAATATTCAATGTAGTGGCATCAGGAGGTAGGGCCTTGGGAGGTAATTAGGTGGTGAGGGTGGAGCCCTCCTGAATAGGGTTAGTGACCTTAAAAAAAAAGACTCCCCAAATCTCCCCCTCTCTTCCATCATATAAGGACACAAGAAGAAGACAACCATCCCAGAATCAGGAAGACGTTCCTCACTAGATCCCAAATTTGCTGGCTCTTTGTCTTGGTCTTCCTAGTCTCTGGAACTGGGGGAAATAAATTTCCATTGCTTACAAGCATCTAGTCTATTATAGCAACCCCAATATACAAAGGCACATTACATTGTCCCTGTGTGCACAATTGTCTTTAGGTCTCAAACTCCCCTTTACTTAAGGACACCAGTCATATGGGATGAGAACCCACCTTAAAGACTTCATCTAGGGGCACCTGGGTGGCTCAGTGTGTTAAGCCTCTGCCTTTGGCTCAGGTCATGATCTCAGGATCCTGGGATCGAGCCCTGCATCGGACTCTCTGCTCAGCAGGGAGCCTGCTTCCCCCTCTCCCTATGCCTGCCTCTCTGCCTACTTGTGATCTCTCTGTCAAATAAATAAATAAAATCTTAAAAAAGGAAAAAAGACTTCATCTAAACTCATCACATCTGCAATGGTTCTATTTCCAAGGTCACATTTTGAGGTACTGGAGTGAAGACTTCAACATTTCAGTTTTAGGGAACACAATTCAAACCCATAATATTCTTCATATTTTCAGGAATTTCTCTTATGTTCCTTCAAGTACACACTTTGTTTTTCAATTCTTCAAATAAACTATGCATCCTATTTTATTCTATCTTTGCATATGTTAATTTCATATCTTATTATTGCATATGTATATGTTTCTTGAGCCATGTGCAATGTTTATTTTGTGTTAAGTGACCAGTGTGTGTGTGTTAAATGAATAAATAAATAAATTGTAACTCACTCCATGATTACTGATATTTTGCATAAGATATGGTCCTGAAGAGAGCATTTTTGTAGATACCATCTTAAGAAAGAGACTATTGGGTGTCTAGAGATATTAAATGACTGACCAGGGACTGGGCAAGCTATAAAGAAAGTTCAGGAAAATTCCCTGCGATTTGTTAAAGGAAACTTTTATGATCTAAGGGAGAAGAATAATTACAAGTACATCTTAAGCAGAAACAAAAGCTGAGGACCATAATGTACCAAACTTTATATTGCTGGTAAAATGCATTATCATTTTCTTGGTGGCTTAGGGAATAACAACTCAGGAATCATTTTAATAGTTCATGGAAATTAAATTGCTCTGTCCCTACCTAAAACACTTTAAAAGTACTGCTTTCTTATCCAGACAGAAATAAACACACCTTTACCTCCTTGTAATCATAATATGGCATTATAAATTTAAAAACTGCTATTACCTTTCTCATACGTTTTCTTTTCTATTAGCTATAATATGCAGAGAACTCCTACAGCTATATTGTTAGATATTCAGCTGAAACACTGCAAGTTCAGCTCTCCTCTAAGGGATAACTTGATGCCCAAGAGTTACCCCTGAAGACCTGCTGTGTTAGTCACCACTGAACCCCAGGAAGCTGGGTGACAAATGTTGGCACAACAAAATGGGACTGTTCATAATAACAATAGTGACATCAAGATTTTTCTCCCTTCCAGCTACTTAATTCTGCATTGAATTCTGCCATAATTCAAAACTATTTCCTTTGTGGACTATAACCAAGTTATGGCCACATGCTAGTGGCCGTGATCTTCATTCATATGGAGTTCCACCACGGTGGGAGGCAACTCCATTTCAGTTCATTTTTTTAGCTCAACTTTATCCTTTAGCTCAGGTTAAATAATTGAGAGTCATGCTTGAGCCCCCTTTTCCCTCACCACCACAACTAGTCTTTCAGGAATCTTTTTAGGAAATCCTATTCATCCTGCCCTCAAAATATACACAGAACCCATCTACTTTCTAATGCCTCCAAGTGGAGAATGCTCTAGCACTAGCCACCACCATCCCATACTTGGATTAATGCAATAACTTTCTAAATGCCTCCCCCCTTGCCCTTTTAGCTTTTATTCTTAACAGAGGAGCCAGAATACTTGCCTTAAAATGGGAACCAGGTCAAGTCATTCCTCTGCTCAGAACCCTGCAATGGCTCTTCTCCATCTTATTCAGAGTTAAGTCAAAAATCCTTCCAATGGCTTACCCAGACTGAGGCATCCTCTTACCTTCGACTCTTTCCCTGCCTTCCTGTGCTCATTCCCCACACTCTTCCCTTATCTTCCCTCATCCACTCCAAGGGTATGCTTAAACTTCATCTTGAAATGAGGCCAAACTGACAACCTTATGAAATTGCAAGCTGTCCCTCTCAGTCTTCTTGCTCTGCTCCAATTTTCTATTATTTGTAACACTTAATACCTTCTAACACAGGAGATAATTTCCTCATTTATTTAGCCAATTCTTTTTTTGCCTATCTTTCTCTGTTAACATAGAAACTCTCTCAGAGCAGGGATCTTTGTCTTTTTTTGTTCCCTGATGGGTCCTTAGCATTGAAAGCAGTGCCCGGCTCAATAAATTTTCATAAATAAATGAATGAAGATCGATGTATAAAATCATATGTTTGACTCAACTGAATCTAGAACTCTACAAGAATTGAATCCAATCACCTCCCTGGGCTGAAGCCATGCACTGACTTCCCTTTTACCTTTGGACTTCAGACTGTCCCATGTCAGGCTGGCTCTCTTGATAAGGAACACAGACGAGACGCCAAGTCTTTTAAATCATGGACTATGCTCTATGTGTTGCGTCAAGCTCTTTGAATATATCATTTTATTTAATCTCTACAACATCTCAGCAAAGTAGGTAGAATCAGCCTCATTTTGCAACTTGTGAGCTGAAGCACACAGAGCTCTAAATGTTCTCAAATCACAAAACTAGCAAACTACATATCTGAGATTGGAACCCAACTCCACCTGACTCACAAGCCCACCCACTTTACCATTTTAGTAAACTAACTTCCTCTGCTGCGGAAACATGAAGATTGAGAGACGCCCAGAAAAGTAGGAGATTTATTTTATTCTAGTGGACCCAGATGAGCTCACATTTGAAATTCTGGGCCCTGGGCAATGGGATTAGAGGGATTTTCTAGGGGACTGCAGGCAGTCAATTTCCAAGGGCCATGCTGACTGTTGATAGGTGGGTTTAACCTGGGGAGTGGGGCTGCTTTAGGCAGGAATAGTAGTGTAAGGAGCCTGTGGTGGGGACCCTGTTTACAGAAGCAGAAGCAACTGGTTATCTTTTGCTCCCAGTAGGGCTTCTGGTTATCTCTAGCTTATTATTAGTAACTTTCCATCTTCTGGGGCCGCCTGACCTGGGCCTTGCTCTGAGTAATTTTCCTCTATACCTCTAAGCCACTATTTTTAAGATCGATCTTCATACTAAGTTCCAGTATTTAACAAATGATGCTATTTGATGTTTTAAGAAGCAGTTCTGGATTTGGAGTAAAAAAAATCCAGACCTGAGTTGTTTATTTGCTGTGCAAAGTTGTCACTCAACTTCTCTGAGCCTAATGTCTTATACCTAAAGAGAGAATGAAAGGTTGGTTTTGCTCCAAAAAGGTCCAATCATCATGAGACAAAGCACAGGAAAGCCCATTTTGAGGCTGCAAAACTCTGTTGAATGTAAAAGCCGTAAGATTTCCATTTGAACAGATGAATTCCATGATGCCTGATGCTAACATTTTTCATAGAAAGTAACTGATCAAAAGGCGTGAATTTGTTAGAGATAGGTTTCTAGTCCAGCAGGTTAGGAGCTCAGAAATCCCAACTCCATCGTAACAAGTGAAAAACCAAACAAATTGAAAAATCAACTCTTGGATCTCTCAGAGAAGTGAGATCAGGAGGCAAAACACTGACCCTCAAATTGGATAGAGAGACAAGTGATTATAGAGAATCACATTTTATAGGAACAGAAACCCACAAGTAGAAATCCATGATCACAAGAACTGAGTGAATTGACAAATTACTGGAGGCTCACTGTGGATAAACCTGAGAGATGAAAACTCCAGAGTGACCTGGCCATTGCTTCCCCAACAATACTTTTGTGAGTTTAATCTCCAAGAGATTCACCATTAATATAGTCGATCGATCTTTGAGAAAGGAACAAGGCAATCTAATAGAGCAAAGATGGTGTCTTGAACAAGTGGACATCCACAAAGAAATTAATCTAGACATAGGCTTTATACCCTTCACAAATATAAATTCAAATGGATTATTCCTAAATGTAAAATGCAAAACTATAAATCATCAGAAATTCTAGGTGACCTTGGACATGACAATGGCTTTTTAAATACAACACCAAAGCCATAACACATGAAATAAATAATTGATAAGGCTGAACTTCATCAAACTTGAGAACTTCTAGCATGCTAAAGACACTATCAAGAAAATGATAAGACAAGCCACAGACTGGGAGAGAATATTTGCCAAAGACATGTCTGGCAAAAAACCTAGTATTGAAAACATACAAACTTCTCTCAAAATTCAAAAATTAGAAAATGAAAAACACAATTAAAAAATAGTCAGAACACCTGAACAGACATCTCACTAAAGAAGATATACATATGGTAAATAAGCATATAAAAAAATGGTCCATATCAAATGTCATCAGAAAAATGCAAATTTAAATAACGAGATACCATTATATATCTGTTAGAATGGTGAAAATCTCAAACACAGGCAACACAAAATGCTTGCTCAAGATGTGGAACAAAACTCTCCTACATTAGACCCTGTGGCCATTTTGGAAGACATCTGACAGCTTCTTACAAGATTAAACATATTCTTACCATACAATCCAACAATTGCACTCTTTAGTATTTATCCAAATGAGTTGAAAACTGATGTCCATACAACCTGCACATTAATGTTTATAGCAGCTTTATTGATAATTGCCAAAACCTGAAAACAACCGAGATATTCTTCATGGATAAATAAACAGTGGTACATCCAAACAATAGATGATTACTCAGTGCTAAAAAAAAAAAATAAACTATCAAGCCATAAAAAGACATGGAGGAAAATGTGAATGCATTTTACTAAGTGCAAAAAAGCCAATCCAAAATAGCTGAATACAGTATGATTCCAACTACAGGACACTCTGGACAAGGCAAAACTATAGAAATGATAAAAGCAGTTGAGTCAGCAACAGAAGCAGCAGTTGTCAGAGGTTAAGGGGGAGGAAGGGATGCATGAGCTGAGCACAGAGGATTTGGGGAGGCAGAGAAATTATTCCTCACGACACTATGATGGTAAAAACATGCTATTTTACACCAAGAGTAAACCCTACTCTAAACTATGGACTTTGGGCGATAATGATGTATCAATGTTGATTGATCACTTACAACAAATGTACCATTCTGTGCAAATTTTGATAGTGGCGGAGGCTGAGCTTATGTGTGGGCAGGGAAGATATGGGGCATCTCTGTACCTTTCCCTCAATTTTGCTGTAAACCCAAAACTGATCTAAAAAATAAACTCCACCAAGGGGTGCTTCGCTGGCTCAGTTGGTGGAGCAAGACATCTTGGTGTTGTGAGTTTGAGCCCCATACTGGACATAGAGATTCCTTAAAAAAAAAAAAAAAATCTAAAAAAAAAATAATAATAAAGTCTGTTTAGACCAAAAAAGTAATGAGGTCTGTTCCTAAGGTAAGAAAAACATGTTTTTTCTACATCTTCCTATCACTGACATCTTTGACATGTCTTGAGAACCTCCCATGAGGTAAAGGAGTGAAGCAAACAACAAAATTAAAGAGCAGTTTATTAATCCTCTAATTTTTCAGGTGAGATCATGTACCAGTAACTGCTATCACAAGATATCTGGTTTTCTCTCCAACTAAAAAACTTAGAAGTATTTTCCAAATTGTTTACATATTAGAAAAATTATTTGGAAGTTTTTCTGAAAGGAAACACTGAGTAGGCCAACTTAGATTTCTAGATTTCTTTATTGTGATGTTTAGGGTCTCTGATATGTTAATGTGCATTTAGAATTTCTAGAATCTGTTTAAAATCCAATTATTTCCAAAACTAGTTTGTCTACGGACACTTTTTCATCACAGAATATCAAATACAATCTCCTAAGATATTAGTGTTCTGAAGAAATGCTCTTTGGGAATGCTGACCAAGACCAAGCTGTCTGTTTAGCAGACAGACAACATGAGTTCACTTTTGGATACCTCATAGTACAATGCCCAGATTTTTTCTCATTAGAAGTAAGCAGGATAGTACTGTCACTAGCAAAAGTGACTCATCAGAAACAAGAGAAAGAAGAAATAGTGATATGTTCAATCAAGGAAGAACCATCATTCTCAACCAATTCCTGTTTTTGTTCAAAGCTCATTTTGAGGCAGAAATTGATTGTCTATTATAACTGATAAGAAAAGATCAAGTAGCTATTCTATCAGGAATTTAAGCTACTGGGAAAATGTAGACACCACCAACGTTAGTTGCAAAAAAATATTGTTATGCAATTAATCAATTTTTATGGATATGAATCAATTTAAAAAAGTATTCATTTTTACATTGTAACAGTATTGTATGTGTGTTTGGAAAATATGTCAAGTTAAAAATAAATAAAAATATAGTAAGTTATCATTTATGGTGACATATATAATTTTTGCATTTGCATATTGTAAAATACCAGGTGAATGCAAACAAAATACAAGAAAAATGAGATATTTTCCCCCAAGGGACAGAAAACAGAAGTGGAGATGAAGAATGAAATTTAAGTGTTTTTTTTTTTTTTCATTGTCCTATATCTTAAATATTTTGTATTGTGTAAGGAATGATATCTTGCTTATAATAAATATTTTTATTAAAAATATATTGTTAGCTATGGACGTCTGGAATTTCTTCCTCAATTTAATCTTCTGAGGGAGAATCTGCTTGCTTCCTATGAGTTATTTCTTGAAAAATGACAAATCTATCCTGGGTAGGGAGGTAAGAGTATTAATTAGAGAGAAAGCATTCATTTAAGATTATATGTAGTATATATTGTTACTGTAAGACAGACATCAGCATAGAACCAATGTGTCTTAGCTGCAGCGAGTGAGACAGGCCAGGTCAGAGCCCTCGCCTTTTCCAGCATGGACCCTGAGCAGGACTGACTCCTGCTGATGATGGGGAATTTAACAATGGCTCTCACTTGTCTCCCTACATGAAATGGTCTCTGTACTGGGTTGAATAGTGCCCTTTCCTCAAATCACAACTACCCACAACCTATAAATGCAACCTTATTTGGAAATAGGATGTTTGCAGGAGTAAGCAAGTTAAATGAGGTCATAGGAAGTAGCGTGGGCCCTAAATCAATGCGACTGATGTCCCTAAAAAAAAAAAAAAAAAAAGGAAAATGTGGACACAGATACCGAGAGAGGACTACCATGTGAAATCAAAAGAGAGATGGAAGTGATGCATTTATTAGCCAAAGAACATCAAGGATTGCCAGAAAACACTAGAAGCTAGGAGAGAGGATGGAACCGTTTCTCCCTCAGAGCCCCCAGAAGGAACAAACCCTGCCTTGATTTCTGACTTCTAGTCTCCAGAACTGAGTAAATCTCTGCTGTCTTAAGCCACCCAGTGTGGGGCACTTTGTTAGAGTCCAAGGAAACTAATAAAATCCCTAACTTTTATGAAAACATTCAAACTTGCCTGCTGTATTTTCCTTCTAGTTCCCATGAACTAAAATTTGAAGAACTCTTGTTAAAAGCAGGCCCATAAATGGTCATTTTTTTCTGTGTGCACTAACCTTCAACCTTACTCTCCTAACCCACAAGTTGGCCTTATGAGGGGCAGAGGTATACAATTTACTGGGATTTCAGAGAGCCAGGTCTAAGCGCACGCATGTACATGTGCATGGAGGCTCCTGTCCGTCTCAAGGTGGGAGGTTGGAGGCTGCTCTGGAATTAAACACAGACGCAGGAAGCTCTCTTATAACTAAATTCACAGAAGATGGACTTGCTTTGTTTTTATGCCACCTCTCTATTAACATCTTAGAGAAACTAGATTTTTGTTTTTGTTTCCTCTTAACAGAATTGATTATCAACCAAATCCCAATTTTACCAGCCCAGGGGATATAAATTCAATGACACTCTTGTTGCTGATCATAAAACTGAAGAGCAGGTAAAGGCCAGAGGCTCCAGATGCTGCAGGAACACGGTTCATCGCAGAAGCACAGGAGTACACTCTAACTACCCAGGAGAAGCCTGCAGCAGAATAGGTTTCATGATGACACTGCTCAGGAATCTTCTTCCCCCATATGAAAGTGCTCCAGCATGTTTGGTCAGAAGAAAAGTTTTCAAGGAAATTTTGGAAAGAGCTATTGATGAATCAGGATGCAGTTCCAAAACAATGGAAACCATTTGTTTTGTATTTTCTTCAGTCTGGAAATATGCGACTCTGAAGCCTGTGGAATTGGAAAGACTCCCCAAATCCCAATTTACAAGGATCTTGCAGATCTTTGAAGAGTTTTACTTGTGAAGCAGTGCTTCTGGAAGAAAAAAATATATATATTTATGCTTAGATACTAGTAAAATTATTCCATTAGTATTATGTATATAAACCCCAGATGAAAATCTCAACTGAGTTTCATTTAATTTTACATCTTGCAGACTGGGTTTGGGGAAAGGATGACACCTTTGGGGTCCATTTTTTAAAACAACTTCATTGTGGGAAAGAGGTAATGGGGGTGACTCTGGATATATATATATATATATATATATATATATATATATATATATATATTTTGGTAATCATATTTAGATATTTCAAATCTGTTGTGGAATAAGGACCAACCAAGAAGGAAGGAAGGAAGGAAGGAAGGAGAGAGGGAGAAAAGAAATTATATTGTAAAAAGTACCAGAAACAAAACATTGGTAGTCTTTGGAAGAGAATATGAAGCCCACATCAGAAACAGCTGGAATTCTTCTATGAAACATGAAAGATGAAACCATTTGCTATTTGACTATGGAGGGAAGACTGAGTGCCTTTCATCATGACAGCATTTTCTTAAAAAGGTAAAATTTTCAAATTATTTTGTAAATAAATGCAGCAATGCTGCTCCATGGGGTAAGGCATAATTCAAGCATATACGGTATAGACGAATGCTATGTCGCAAAATAGTAGCAAGAAACATAACTTAAGGATTAAGATGTGTTTGGTTTGCTACTCTCTGTTTGATTCATGAGATTATGTGTGTGGGATGTGTGATCCATGCACATATGTATAGGGCGGACTCGACAAAGTGTTGCCAGAGGCCCACAGACAAGTGTATTCCAGACTCAGAAAAAAACAACAATGCTTGGGTCCTGCCTGAGAGCCAGCATGGAAACTGGAGGAAGATCTTCTCCTCGAAGGGTAAGGCAGGCACAGACCGGTTCCTAATGGCATCATTTTACATGACAAATGCAGTCAGAGGTGATTGATGAGCTCACAAATAAGCTGTGTAATTCCAGCGCCTACTGGACACCCATTCCCTAAGGGCGGTCCAGTGCCGTTCACACCACCAGGATAAAGACCCAGAGCAGAAGCCACAAGAACTCCATAGTAGATCTAAAATGTAAGAAGAAAAGTGTCTTAATTTCTCCTGAACACAAATAGGCAATTTAGTGCATCCACTTCCTGAGATCTTCAAGGCCTTCTTTCTGTTATTGTTAACTCACCTGACAAACTCTGTGTCTGTGCATGTGCGTGTGTGTGTGTGCGCGCATGTGTGTGTGTGTGTGTTTGTGTGTGATTTTTATTGGGTATGATGTGCAGTGGCAGAAATTGAAAAAGAACTCTTCTGTTTAACTTGTTTGCATTAAGCTCTGTAAAAAAACAAAAAACAAAAAACAAACAAACAAAAAAACCTGATGTTAAACAAAAGGCATGGCATTTCTCTTTCGTTTCATGTCTTCATTTAACTTTATTTAATTAAAAATGTTGAGGAAATCCATTAGACATACGGTTAGTTTTGAAGACATGTAATAGACACATTTTAAATAGAGGTAATGAGTGTAATAATAAAGAAAATATTAGTATTTCTACCAAAGGAAGTCCGGGGACAATTGCTATGACTTCATAGCTAAGCAACAGTTTTTTCCATAAAACTCAAATTGCTTACCTTCACCTTTAACTCTTAACTCAAACTCCATTCATCTTAGTTGAAATGGCACGTCTACAAAAGACCTATTTGCTAGGACCAGCAGATTAGAACAAGGAAAAGAGAGAGAGAGAGAAGAGATGGGAACTTTTTCTTAAAGGTCTGGGATTTCCATGCAAATGCAGTTAGTAGGAGCCAAGCCCACAAAGAAGAGGTGACAGAGTTATTTCCATGAGCTGGAACAATTTCTTATACAAATCCATCTGAAGATCAGGGGCAGAGCAGCCAATTTACTGTAAGCTTTAAAGAACCCATTCTAATATCATGACTCCATTTATTTGAGCCACCTCTCAGTTCTGAGGTCAACTGGTGTTTGCTGCCTAAACACTGAGTGTCTGCTCAAAGGTCACCAGCCGTGAGCCATCTATAATTTCATAGTCACTCAACAGGGACATTAGAGAGAAACCCTGCTGATTTCCAATGTGCTGTTTGACAGGCAGCCATTGACAGGGAAAAACTTCAGATGTTGGATTACATAAATTTATGGGCCTCTGGAAACTCTCATCCTTATTTGGACTCCTAGGAAATTTTTAAAAATTGTTCTTTTAAACTAATTCTTCCTTAGGATATCAAGCTTCTCAGCAACAGAGGCCTCAGCTGGAAATTTCAGTGGTGTTCGTTCTAAACTCAAGCACATCTGGACATAACGAGAGGATAGGTGAGGTGAGATCACCAGGAATCTGGCTGATGGCCAACCAGCCAATTAGGAGTAGAACTAACACTTGGTGTCATAGTTAACAGCCTGCGTGACAGACAGGAGGTGAGTGCATAAAGACAGAGGTGGTTCTGCACATTTAGTTGAGCCTTGACTCCTAGCCCAGACTCCAGGGATGGGTATCTGAGTGTTAAGACAAAAGCCAAGCGAAAGCTGGAAACTAATCACCCTTGATTTTTGTTCAAGGTAACTATTCCGTTTGCGTAACAAATCATCTTAAAATTTAGTGATTGAAACAAAGATCATCTCATTGTTTTTAATGATTGTGTGGGCTGCGTGGGACCCGACTAGCTGGTTCTATTTAGTTATTTGTTGACAAATAACAAACCACATACAGCACAGTAACCTGAAATACACCTATTGCATTATTTCTCACAGTTCTCAACTTAATTCAGACTCAGGAGTGTGGTGGTTTTGTGTTTTGCTTGGGCTCCCAGGTGCTGCATTTCAGATAGCTGGTGGGATGGAGTGTCTTGGGTGGTTTTGCTCCCAGGTCTTGGGCACAAGCAGGGGTGCCAACAGGCTGACTTTAGCTGGGAACTGGAATGGTGGAATCTCTCACCTTCTTCGTGCAAATCTCAAGGTCTCACCCTCTCCTCAAAAGCCCTCATAGTGGTCCCTTCCGAATGTCTCTGGCACTATAACTTATCTTTTTATGCTACAGCTCATGGTCCCCAAAGAGCAAAAGCAGGGTTGTTGAGGTCTGGTGAGGCTTAGGTTTGGAACTAATATAGCATCACTTCTGCCACATTCTATGGGTTAAAATAAGACAGAAGGTCGATTTAGATTCACTGTGGACTGGGAACTGCACAGGATGTGAATACCATAAGACATGGCTTATGCCTTACAACTTCCAAACTAATTTTGGCAACATTCCTATGAGACAGGTGGAGTGATGTTGAAGAAACTCTAGTTAATGGCTATTATTCTTCTATCCTCAGTCTGGTCAGGCCTGAAAAACAGGTGGAAAATTTGGCAGAGAACTCAGCAGCCTCAAGACAGTACGTACCTGCTTCTCAGCCAAACACACAAGTGGCTCTTGACTGTCTATTTCTGTGTCAGTCATTTGGATCCAGAAAGCCAGTATCTTTAGTTAAAACACTCCAATCTACATGCCTTTATTCCTTTACTTATGTTTCCACAACATTCATAATAAGCAGCTCCCCATAGAGCTCAAAATGACCACAGCAACTAGTTAGAAAGTAGGAATTTCTAGTCAGTTATTCAGTTCCATGCATCCTTGAGATCATCCTGGAATCATGAATTTTACATCAATATTCAATTTGGGCTTGGTATTGGTAGATTAAGCATTCTACCTCCACCTAATATGCTTCTGGAATGTCTGGAGTAATGCTAACAATCTTGATCTCGAGAGAGCTCTACAGACCAGCTGGTGTTACCTTTTCCTATGAATCATGCCTTCTGTCCTCAGTTCCAATCCAGAGATGTCCCATGATGAGGCTTTCTAGGGTTAGAAATAGCTGGATTTAGATTGTAATGAGGGTGCCTGGGAAAATTGTTCTTAACCTCTTTAGTATGATAGACTCTTGATAATCTTCTACAACAATAGATTCTGCCCCACCCAGAGGCATAGACTTGGAAATGCAATATAAGCTTTCAGATCTCCTATGTACTGTTACAGGCTTAATCATGAACCATCAAAAGCTCACAGACTGCGCAGTGAAGGGTCTCTGCCTGTTGAAATGACTCTGTTTGCTTATGCCCCCTCACCTCACAGGTTATCAGGAGACCCAAACCAAACCTTGAAAATAAACACAGGGTGCACCTCTGGCCAGCTCTATTTTTCTTGCTATTGAGTCCCACTTTTGTTAAATCCGAGTGAGACGTGGGGAAAAAAAAGTAGATTATTTCTCTATGACTATCTCTATCTTGCTCCTAAGCCAGGACTTGATATATTCAACAAATAATGTTTCTTCAAGTAAAGTAATATTCAATGCCTGAGATCTTTGCCCACAACACCCAGTAGTCCAGTTGCAGGGAGAGACATGGGGTGCACATGACTGTAGGATAAAGGAGAAAGGCAGATTCTTCAATTCCAGCCTGAGTCTGTCAGTCTCTGGCTTGGGTCACTACCTGCATTAGAAGTACTGAGGTGTCCCAGGACCCACTGCGGGCGTCCTGTTGGCATAGGAGACTCAGCAGAAGCTAGTGTTTCCTGTGGTCTCCTCCTCTCACTCAGAGTCTTGTGAGCATCATAGACCTCTCTCACTCTGCCTATCTCCATGTCAGTCTCACCAGGCTTCCATCCCACAACCCTACTGCAGCTCACCCCTGCCTCCCCATGGCTAGCCCCATATGACCATTCCTCACTTTCAGCCTGCCCTCCCTTTTCCCCTTTTCTGTGCTCAGTCATCTATAGTTGCCTTAACTCCATCTAGAGCCCAAGGGTGGCATGGAAAACAAATGCTGGCCAGGCTCTCTCCGGATACCAAATTCCCATGTCTCTCTCACCCACCACCTTGACCTTGCTGTGACTACCTCCAGGTAACTGTGTGGGGCTTCTGCCAGGTGGTCTCCTCTGAGAGTCTCAAAGATGAAAATGACCAAGTCAGAAGGAGTCAAGAGGCGGAGAAGTAGCAGGCTGAGACTACTTCAGCTAGCAGGAGATCAACTAGATAACTTATCTAAAGATTGCAAACACCTACCAATCCAACAGGAGAGCGAAGAGGAGAAGAACAGCAATTCTAGAAACAGAAAAACAACCACTTTCTGAAAGGTAGGACTGGTGGAGAAGTGAATCCAAAGTGATGGGAAGATAGACCGTGGGGGGAAGGGCCGGCTCCTGACAAGCGGCAGAACAACTGAGCACAAAATCAGGACTTTTAAAAGTCTGTTCCGCTGAGGGACATCGCTCCAGAGGCTAAACCGGGGTGAAGCCCATATGGGGTCAGTGTGGCCTCAGGTCCCGCAGGGTCACAGAAGGATTGAGTGTTGCAGAGCTTACAGGTATTAGAACGGGGAAGCTGGCTACAGAGACAGAGCCGAGGAGTGAGCTCTCAGCTTGGGGTTACCTTGCACTGGTCGCAGACAGGCCCCTCCCCGAGAAGATCAACAGGAAATCCAGCCAGGACCAAGTTCACCTACCAAGGAGTGCGGTTTCAATACCAAGGAGAGCAGCGGAATTCCAGAGGAGGAGAAAGCAAAGCACAGAACTCACGGCTTTCTCCCCATGATTCTTTAGTTTTGCAGTTAATTTAATTTTTTCTTCTTTTTCAATTTTTTTCTCTTCTTCTGCTAAATTTTTTTTAACTTGTACCCTTTTCTTTTTTAACTTGGTTATCTAATATATATATATATATATATATATATATATATATTATATCTTTCTTTTTTATATTTTTTCTTTATTTATTTTTTAAAAATTGTTTTTTTCTTTTTTTTTCTTCTTTCTGAACCTCTTTTTGGCCCCTTTGTCCCCCTTCACGATTTGGGATCTCTTCTGATTTGGTTAAAGCATATTTTCCTGGGGTTGTTGCCACCCTTTTAGTATTTGACTTGCTCCTTCATATACTCTTATCTGGACAAAGTACAAGGCAGAAAATTCACCACAAAAAAAAGAACAAAAGGCAGTACCAAAGGCTAGGGACCTAATCAATACAGACATTGGTAATATGTCAGATCTAGAGTTCAGAATGACAATTCTCAAGGTTCTAGCTGGGCTCAAAAAAGGCATGGAAAATATTAGAGAAACCCTCTCGAGAGATATAAAAGTCCTTTCTGGAGAAATAAAATAACTAAAATCTAACCAAGTTAAAATAAAAAAAAAAAGCTATTAATGAGGTGCAATAAAAAATGGAAGCTCTCACCGCTAGGATAAATGAGGCAGAAGAAAGAATTAGCTATATAGAAGAACAAATGACAAAGAATAAAGAAGCTGAGCAAAAGAGGGACAAACAGTTACTGGACCATGAGGGGAGAATTCAAGAGATAAGTGACACCATAAGATGAAACAACATTAGAATAATTGGGATTCCAGAAGAAGAAGAAAGAGAGAGGGGAGCAGATGGTATATTGGAGAGAATTGTTGGGGAGAATTTCCCCAATATGGCAAAGGGAACAAGCATCAAAATCCAGGAGGTGCAGAGAACCCCCCTCAAAATGAATAAGCATAGACCCACACCCCATCACCTAATAGTAAAATTTACAAGTCTTAGTGACAAAGAGAAAATCCTGAAAGCAGTCTGGGAAAAGCAGTCTGTAACATACAATGGTAAAAATATTAGATTGGCAGCAGACTTATCCACAGAGACCTGGCAGGCCAGAAAGAACTGGCATGATATATTCAGAGCACTAAATGAGAAAAACATGCAGCCAAGAATACTATATCCAGCTCGGCTATCATTGAAAATAGAAGGAGAGATAAAAAGCTTCCAGGACAAACAAAAACTGAAAGAATTTGCAAACACCAAACCAGCCCTACAGAAAATATTGAAAGGGATCCTATAAGCAAAGAGAGAGCCTCAAATTAGTAGATCAGAAAGGAACAGAGACAATATACAGTAACAGTCACCTTACAGGCAATACAATGGCACTAAATTCATATCTCTCAATAGTTACCCTGAATGTTAATGGGCTAAATGCCCACATCAAAAGACACAGGGTATCAGAATAGATAAAAAAACAAAACCCATCTATATATTGCCTTAAGAAACTCATTTTAAGCCCGAAGACACCGCCAGGTTTAAAGTGGGGGGGTGGAAAACAATTTACTATGCTAACAGACATCAGAAGAAGGCAGGAGTGGCAATCCTTATATCAGATCAATTAGATTTTAAGCCAAAGACTATAATAAGAAATAAGGAAGGACATTATATCATACTCAAAGGATCTGTCCAACAAGAAGATCTAACAATATTAAATATCTATGCCCCTAACGTGGGAGCAACCAACTATATAAACCAATTAATGACAAAATCAAAGAAACACATCAACAATAATATAATAATAGTAGGGAACTTTAACACTCCCCTCACTGAAATGGACAGATCATCCAAGCAAAAGATCAACAAGGAAATAAAGGCCTTAAATGACACACTGGATCAGATGGACATCAGAGATATATTCAGAACATTTCATCCCAAAATAACAGAATACACATTCTTCTCTAGTGCACATGGAACATTCTCCAGAATAGATCACATCCTCGGTCCTAAATCAGGCCTCAACCAGTATCAAAAGATTGGTATCATTCCCTGCTATTTTCAGACCACAATGCTCTGAAGCTAGAACTCAATCACAAGAGGAAATTTGGAAAGAACCCAAACACATGGAGACTAAAGAGCATTCTTCCAAAGAATGAATGATTCAACCAGGAAATTAAAGAAGAATTGAAAAAAATTCATGGAAACAAATGATAATGAAAACACAACTGTTCAAAATCTGTGCGACACAACAAAGGCAGACCTGAGAGGAAAATATATAGCAGTACAAGCCTTTCTCAAGAAATAAGAAAGGTCTCCAGTAAAACAACCTAACCCTACACCTAAAGGAGCTGGAGAAAGAACAAGAAAGAAACCCTAAACCCAGCAGGAGAAGAGAAATCATAAAGATCAGTGCAGAAATCAATGAAATAGAAACCAAAAAAACAATAGAACAAAACAATGACAGTAGGAGATGATTCTTGAAATAATTAATAAGGTTGATAAACCGCTGGCCAGATTTATCAAAAAGAAAAGAAAACGGACCCAAATAAATAAAATCATGAATGAAAGAGGAGAGATCACTGCTAACACCAAAGAAATATAAACAATTATAAGAACATACTATGAGCAACTCTATGTCAACAAATTTGACAATTTGGAAGAAATGGATGCATTCCTAGAGACATATAAACTACCACAATTGAACCAGGAAGAAATAGAAAGCCTGAACAGACCCATAACCAGTAGGAGATTGAAACAGTCATCAAAAATCTCCAAACAAACAAAAACCCAGGGCCAGACTGCTTCCCAGGGGAATTCTACCAAACATTTAAAGAAGAACTAATTTCTATTCTCCTGAGACTGTTCCAAAAAAATAGAAATGGAAGGAAAAGTTCCAAAATCATTTTATGAGGCCAGCATCACCTTGATCCCCAAATCAGACAAGGATCCCATCAAAAAAGAGAACTACAGACCAATATCCTTGATGAACACAGATGCGAAAATTCTCACCAAAATACTAGCCAATAGGATCCAACAGTACATTAAAAGGACTATTAACCACAACCAAGTGACATTTATTCCAGAACTGCAAGGTTGGTTCAACATCCGCAAATCAGTCAATGTGATACAACACATCAATAAAAGAAAGAACAAGAACCATATGATACTCAATAGGTGCTGAAAAAGCATTTGATAAAGTACAGCATCCCTTCCTGATCAAAACTCTTCAAAGTGTAGGGATAGAGGGCACATACCTCAATATTATCAAAGCCATCTATGAAAAACCCACTGCAAATATAATTCTCAATGGAGAAAAACTGAAAGCTTTTCCACTAAGGTCAGGAACATGGCAGGGATGTCCATTATCACCACTGCCATTGAACATAGTACTAAAGTCTTAGCCTCAGCAATCAGACAACAAAAGGAAATTAAAGGCATCCAAATCAGCAAAGAAGAAGTCAAACTCTTGCTCTTTGCAGATGATATGATACTATATGTGGAAACCCAAAAGACTCCACTCCAAAACTGCTCAACTTTTACAGGAATTCAGTAAAGTGTCAGGATATAAAATCAATGCACAGAAATCAGTTGCATTTCTCTACACCAACAAGACAAAGAAAGAGAAATTAAGGAGTCAATCCCATTTACAATTGCACCCAAAACCACAAGATACCTAGGAATAAACCTAACCAAAAAGGCTAAGAATCTATATTCAGAAAACTATAAAGTACTCATGAAAGAAATTGAGGAAGACACAAAGAAATGGAAAAATGTTCCATGCTCCTGCATTGGAAGAACAAATATTGTGAAAATGTCTATGCTACCTAAAGCAATCTACACACTTAATGCAATTCCTATCAAAGTACCATCCATTTTCTTCAAAGAAATGGAACAAATAATCCTAAAATTCATATGGAACCAGAAAAGACCTCGAATAGCCATAGGAATATTGAAAAAGAAAGCCAAAGTTGGTGGCATCACAATTCCGGACTTCAAGCTCTATTACAAAGCTGTCATCATCAAGACAGCATGGTACTGGCACAAAAACAGACATGTAGATCAATGGAACAGAATAGAAAGCCCAGAAATAGACCCTCAACTTTATCGTCAACTAATCTTCAACAAAGCAGGAAAGAAAGTCCAATGGAAAAAAGACAGCCTCTTCAATAAATGGTGTTGGGAAAATTGGACAGCCACATGCAGAGAAATGAAATTGGACCATTTCCTTACACCACACATGAAAATAGACTCAAAATGGATGAAGGACCCTAGTGTGAGAAAGGAATCCATCAAAATCCTTGAGGAGAACACAGGCAGCAACTTCTTCAACCTCAGTCGCAGCCACATCTTCCTAGGAACATCTCCAAAGGCAAGGGAAGCAAGGGCAAAAACGAACTATTGGGACTTTATCAAGATCAAAAGCTTTTGCACAGCAAAGGAAACAGTTAACAAAACCAAAAGACAACTGACAGAATGGGAGAAGATATTTGCAAATAACATATGAGATAAAGGGCTGGTGTCCAAAATCTATAAAGAACTTCGCAAACTCAGCACCCAAAGAACAAACAATCCAATCAAGAAATGAGCAGAAGACATGAACAGACATTTCTGCAAAGAAGAAATCCAGATGGCCAACAGACACATGAAAAAGTGCTCCATATCACTCGGGGATCACTTGGCATCAGGGAAATACAAATCAAAACCACAATGAGATATTACTTCACACAAGGCAGAATGGCTAAAATTAACAAGTCCGGAAATGCCAGATGCTGGTGAGGATGCGGAGAAAGGGGAACACTTCTACACTGTTGGTAGGAATGCAAGCTGGTGCAACCACTCTGAGAATCAGCATGGATGTTCCTCATAATGTTGAATATAGAACTACCCTATGACCCAGCAATTGCACTACTGGGTATTTACCCTAAAGATACAAAGTGATCCGAAGGGGCATGTGCTCCTGAATGTTTTTAGCAACAATGTCTACAATAGCCAAACTATGGAAAGAACCTAGATATCCTTCAACAGATGAATGGATCAAGAAGATGTGGTATATATACACAATGGAATACTATGCAGCCATCAAAAAAAATGAAATCTTGCCATTTGTGACAACGTGGACGGAACTAGAGGGTATCATGCTTAGCAAAATAAGTCAATCGGAGAAAGACAACTATCATATGATCTCCCTGATAATGAGGAAGTGGAGATGCAACATAAGGGGGTAGGAGAAGATTAAACGAAACAAGATGGGTTTGGGAAGGAGACAAACCATAAGTGACTCTTGAATCTCACAAAACAAACTGAGGGTTGCTGGGGGGAGGGGGGTTGGGAGAAGGGGGATGGGGTTATGGACATTGGGGATGGTATGTGCTATGGTGAGTGCTGTGAAGTATGTAAACCTGGCGATTCACAAACCTGTACTCCTGGGGATAAAAATATATTATATGTTTATAAAAAATAAAAAAAAAATTAAAAAAAAAATGACCATGTCTTCAGTTTCTCAGAATCCCATTTAACCTGCCACTTGTACCTCCTCTGTCCAGAGAAGTTCCAACAAGTTGCCTCTCCCACCTTTGTCTTCTCCCCACTCAATGTCTTAAGCTAGAAATTGTGGGTTTGGGACTTGTCCTCCTTTTTCCCAAGCATTTTCTGCTTATCCCATAGGATCAAATCTCATAGCTTAGCTGTCATAAAGGAGCTCTTCCCTGCACATGTATCAGAAACTCTTTGATTAGGAGATCTTTGCCATGCATATTAGAAATGCTGTGGTTGAGTTCATCCAAACCTGGCTTTTGATATACTAAAGTGATTTAGAAAATACACTTTTAACAAAACCTGACTCTTCAGCAAATTGTCTTCTTTGAACACAAGCACAAATGTAATTTGACAAAGCTAAGAAATGCATACTTTATCCCAGCAGGTATCGCCCTTACTAGTGCAAATAATTTATAAATATTTGAGACTTGGGCTAGCTTTATGTTCTCACTAGTACACTTCTAAATTATAAACCCACTGCACAGGGATGTGTGCTCAGAGAACGCAAACTCATTTTTATAAGTGCTGATGTGCAATAACGAGAGGGAAAATATAGGGTACCTCACAAAATCAATCTATCTTTGCAATATCAGCTATTTCAATTGCTCACTCCAATCCCCAGTGCTGAACTCATAACGGGTAATGTTTAATACACTTTGCTTATATTCTCTCCTCTTTTTTCCATGTGACCCTTTGAAAGCTAAGTTCATGTAAGCAGGATTTCCTCATTCCCTTTAGAACTTTTTCCTCTACTGCCTCAAGAAAGTTACGGTTCTCTGTGTATATTGATTTCACTGCTTACAATAAATATCTAAATTTGTTTCAATTTACTTTTAAAATCAGACAAGACATTCAGAAGTAGTAAAGCCTTTTAAAACAAAATATGGTTTATAATAAACAAAATTATAAATTTTATTATGAAAAGCGAACAAGGAAAAAAATAATTAATATTCCTGGTATGGAATACAATTAAAAGTCTCCCCCATGAGAATATTCTGCTCTCAGAGCAATTTTTTGAAAATGATTATGTTTGTTTTGGAAAGGAAATACTGCCGTTGAATATACTAAATTAACTGCAGGGTGTTTTTCCCCTTTGGACATAATCTGAGACCCTCAATACAATAGTTTCTTTCTAGTAAGAGCATTTGTTTCTAAAGTAACTAATGTCTTCTGTTTTACTTCCATTCAGACTTAATCCATCAAGAAGGTCAACAGCACCTGAAACTTTCTCTAATTTCCTGTCCAGGGACCAGTATAAGAATTACAAGGAAACTTTGGACTTTTCTATCACATTGTTCTCATTTGTCCAGAGTCATATTTTGTGACTGTCTCTTAAAGACTTATGTAAATTTCAATGCCAAAAAAAATGTGTCTCTTCTTCTTTCAGGGGCGTTCAAAAATTTCTACCAGTGGGAGCCAGATTTATCAAGATATGTATGTACAGTGACTGTTCCCATTGCTCATAACTACTGCTTGCTTCGGAGAGCCCTGAGCAGAGGCAACAAATGTCCTAGAATGTTATTGCAGGGAGAAACCAAATATATATCCTGACCATTTACAGGAATCTTTCTCAGGAGGCTCTGATCCAAGGGAACCACTACAAGCCAACACTGTTAGATTCTTTGACTCCTTGATTCCCCAAAGCTTAGATGGCTAGTATTTCCTGGCTTCGGCTCTGTGGGACTTGGCCCTCCACTTTTAAAAGAATCGGGTTGCAGAAAACAGCATCCACTGGAGCTGCCTGGAAAGTAGAGGCCGTTTCCATCCTGGTAGCCAGACAGGATACCAAGGGATTAGTTGTAGCAGAGTTGATGCTGCACCCAGTTGGCTGAGGCCTTGTCCCCAGGCTTCCAGCCAGACAGGAAGACTACTTTTGTGAGGAAAACATATTAGCTGGACCATCAATAATTCCAGCAGTAAGTGCTTCTCTCTACCTCGACGTGACCTTTTGGAGCAAATAGAATGACCATGCTGGCTCCATCAGCTGCAGACAAATCATATTCTGACTGTCTCTACTTTCTCCTACTCATAAGCTCCTACTGTCTCAAACACCTATAACTCACAATTCTAAAAGTACAATGTCTGTCAACTTTTTCATTACTTGAGGATGCACATTTGGCTCTGCAAAGAAGGAACCGAGGTGCCTGGGTGGCACAAGGGGTTGGGGATCTGCCTTTGGCTCAGTTCATGATCCCAGGGTCCTGGGTTCAAGGCCTGCATTGGGCTCCCTATTCAGCAGAAAGCGTGTTTCTCTGTTTCTCTCTGCTGTTCCCTTGCTTGTTCTTGCTCTCTCTGTCAAATAAATGGAATATTTGATATAAATTTAAATAAATAAATAAATAAATAAATGAATAAATAAATAAATAAGTAGAAGTTTAAGGGACTGATTCAAGATTACAAAAAATTGAGTCAATAGTCATGCCAAAAATAAAACTCAGGATTTGAAGCTCCAGGGATGTGTTCTCTTGCATGTCCTGATGGATTGACTCAGAGAATGAGTGACTCAACTAGGTCCCCTCCTTCTATTACTCTCCACCTCAGTCCCAATGTAGTCCATTTTCCATGGAGCTCCTAGAATAATAATCTTCCAACTCAGCACTTCACACACACACACACACACACACACACACACACACTCACACCCCTCCAAAGTTTTCATGTTGCACTTAGAATAAGATCCCAACTCCTCACCTTGGTTTATGGGGTCTTGCAGATCCTGACCACCGACTGTAGACTTTGTCTTTCCTTCTACTTCCCTTCACTTGCTCTCTGTACCCCAGTCACCCCCATTTTCTTGCTGTTCCCTGAATGGGCAAGCTCAATCCCACCTGGGGACCTTTTATGCTCTTCTGTCTGGAGCACTTGTCCCAGATCTCCATGTTTCTCCTCACTTTCTATCCCTTTATCCTGTTTTATCTTCTCTTTAGAGCTATCTGCCTGTTCGACATGGTATTTCATATAATGTGTATCTGTCTGTTGGCCTCACTGGGAGGCAAAAGCTCTGAGAGCAGAGACGGCGCCCCACAGATACCTCTACCTTTGCCATCTGACAGGGCAGAATAAGTGTGCAATAAATGTTTGAGGAATAAGTAAAGTGGAAAAAAGGAAGTTTGGATAATACTATACATGCTGCCTGGAAATCAGGTGGTTCCTGAGGGACTAAGACCTCATTAATCTGGCCAGAATTCAACGGTCATACACAGGCACCAACACTGGTCACTTTGTACCAAACCTCCTTCCATCCACCCTCCTGATGATACTTGAAGGCTATTAGAATCTATGAAAACATAAGGCCCACAGTTCATGTCCTCTTGTGTTTCTTCTTGCAGATTTTCCTCCAGGTAATGAAGATAATAATGTAGAGGACATAGGATCAGGCAGTCACTGTGGACAGTATGAGTTTTTACCCCATTCCCATTGTATGATCTGGGGGGAGGTTACTAAACATCTCTAGCCTTCAGTACCTGTTAGAGGATGAATTGTGTCCCCCATCCCACAAATTTCAAATATTGATGTCCTAACCCCGAGTACCTCAGAATGCTATCAGATTTGTAGGTGGGGTCTTTTTTGAGCTGATTGAATTAAAGAAGGTCATGAGGGTGGGCCCTAATCACAAATGACTGGTATATTTACAGGAAGTAGAGATGTGGGTACAGAAGCACACAGGAAGATCATGTGAAGACATAGGGAGAAGGTGGCGATTTATACGACAAGGAGAAAGACCTGGAGGAGGCCCATCCTTCACTACCTTCAGAAGGAACCAACCTTGCTGACACCAGGATCTTAGACTTTTAGCCTATGAGAAAATAAATTTTCATTGTTTAAACCATCTAGTCTGTGGTATTTTCTTATGGCAGCCCTAGAGGACAAATACTGTGTGTCTTTCCATAAAATGGGAAAGATAATGGTACATACTTCATGACATTATTGTGCATATTGGATAAAATAAAGCATATAAAGATCTTAGCTTTGCATCTGGCATATAGTAGTATATCTCTAATTTCTTAATTGTGTTTAGTCTTATTTCACCTGGTCAATAAGATCAATTGTAAAATTTTAGCAGGTCCATTTAATAACTTCAAGGGCTGGGGAAAGAAGTCCCCTGTTTAACAGTGAATACAGTGTTTCTTCTTCACCCAGAAGAACATGACCTTATCACAGAAGGGAAAAAATGCTAGAAATCTGTTTCCTACTTTGTAAATGTCTGCTATTCCTTGAGGATACAATGTTTTTGCAAGGACAGGTGATTCACCTATTTGGTGACCTAGAACCATGGAACTGAATATAACATGGTACCATGTACACATAGTAGGGACTCAAATAATATTTATTTAGGGAATAGATGCTCTGAGGGTAGCACAGAATAATCTTGTGGGAAGAAGATACAATCTTCCCATCGTACTCTGGTCACTCTTGAACACTGAAATTAAAAAGTGAAAAAGCTCCTACATATTTATTTCCCTGTTTCCAGACAGCAAAACCAAACAGCGATCATAAATCTTGTTTAAGAATATAAAGTTGGTGGTAAAACTCCATTATTTCCCATTAAACTCCCTTTCAGGAGCTCATTTTCACAGCACAGCCTCTATAGCCAAGTTTGAGAACTTTACTGAGAGGTAGTCAGAGCCTGGAGCCTCAGCTGGTAGTGAGACTGGAAAGCCCCCAAAACCTAGCGACAGAACCACAGTCACACCATTCCCACTAGAGGCAGCAGTGATACTGCTGGGAATGGGTCTACGGTCACAGTGCCCAGAGTTCCAATCCAAACCTTGTCCAAGGGACTCGAGTCACCCACCTCTTGTGTTCACATTTGTCCTGCATTTACACAACTGCACCTACTAGATTGGAGTGTTGTAAGAATTAAATAGTAGTGTTAGAAAAAAGATAATAGAAACAGAACCTACTGTATCTTCAGTGTAGGAAAAAGTGCAGTACTTTTTCACAGACATAAAACTGACTAATTCTGGGTTTCAAAGCCAGAGCCACTTCCTCATTTCTCATGTTTTTAAATAAAAAGTTGTGAATTTTCTTAGTACTCTGCAGGGTTTTTTAAAATACATGTGCTCACTTTCAGAGTCATTAAATAACCATGGGAATGATTCCATGTGGTCCACATGCCTAAACTAGACATTTACTTATGGGGACCAAGAGAGACACAGAGCACCCTCAGCCTTCTGCAGGACAGCTGGCTACCTACCACTTACAATGGAGAGTATAACTGGGAGACAGAGTATATAACTGTTAAGAATTTATCTAAGATACACATGATACTGCTCCTCCAAACTCTTTCTTTCTTTTTGCTCTACCCACTTCTATTATTTAATGGACATGGTGCAAGTCACTAGTTACTCAATGATGAAACTAAGAAGTCCTCATTTAAGACAGATGGGACCTTAGGTGTAAGTATTTCTGTAATTATATTTGATCTCTGAAGTAGACCTAGCATTTGAACTAACATTGGCTTGTTTATTTCAGTGTTCTCATGTGTTTTGTCATGGGAATCTATTCTATATATATTACAGGGTTTAGGGCTCAAAAGCTTACAACTTGCGTTTTCTCTGATATTCAAATGAAAGGCACAAATAGGGAAGTAGGGTTTCTTTATTCTGGAGGAATATAGATCTTTTCTGAGAAGTTACTCTCTGCAGAAGAATGCTCATATGTGCTATATACAAAATTCTACACACAATTCCAGGGAATGATTAGAGCTGCTGAAACTGTCCTTGAGCCACCATCCTTGAGCCACAGGATTAGTCACAGGATGAACAGCTTGGTTGCACCGAGAACCATAAGGGGGCACATATGCCTAGAGCATGGAAGGTTGTTGTAACTGTAGAACTGTGTGATTTTGGTAGAATAAAAGGAAAGAAAACTGTGCAAGATTAGTAACATGTTTCTGGAAATTTAAAAAAAAAAAAATCTATGACTTCATCAGTTACCCTGAGTATGTGGAGCAGCCAGACTCCATTACTGCAAAATAGTGCCCTTCTTAGCTATTCCCCGGCTAGTTGCATCCCTTCGATACTTTCTAATCTGGGCTAACTATAAATTTAAAAACTGTCTCTGAATCAACACATCAAACTGAGTCTGCCAAACAATAATAGACAGCTAAGTAATTGACTCTGTTTATATACATGAAACATTCTGATTTAAAATCAATCATTAAGGGCACCTGGATGGCTCAGTCAGTTAAGTGTCTGCTTTCAGCTCAGGTCATGATCCCAGGATCCTGGGATCAAGCTCTGCATCAGGCTCCCTGCTCCTCAGGGAGCCTGCTTCTCCCTCTCCTCTGCTGCTCCCCTACTTGTGCTCTTTCTCTCTCATTCTGTCAAATAAATAAATAAGATCTTTTAAAAAACTAAAAAAAAAAAAGATCAATCACTATTTATATATTGAAAAAAATTTAAAAGTCACATTCTATTGGTGTTTTTACTTTCATTTCATAGAGTTGAAATGTCATTCTTCCATAAAAGTTAAATATCATCCTGTATTAATTAATACGAAATCCTAAAAAGAATCTAATATAGAAGATCACTCACCCAGTTAAGAACTTTTCAATGTCTGCTGAGGTGGCAGTATGAACCTATCTCTGGGTGTGAAAACACTCTGGAGTTTTGGCTCAGTGTCTCCACAATGATTCCTGATACAACCTGCACTTAGCTCTATTTTCTTTGCCAGCAATCAGTAATACATACTCTCAAAATGTCTCATATGTGCACTGTAATGACTCATAAGATGACAGTTATAAAGTACTATACATTTTTGAAAAGTACAGACAGTTCACATAGAAGATAGAAGGAGGAAAAAGAGACTACAGAAAGAAAGTCAGTCATATGTCTGAAGGAGAATACCACAATAAAGTGTATTTAACTGATACGCCAATATGGGACATATAAATAGGGATTATGGCACACAAAATTTCTCAGAAACCAAGAATGTAAATAAATCTGCAAGAGAATTTATAACCATCTGTTAAGTCACTGTCCTTAGTTTTGTTAAATGGAGTATTATATTGGTATCCTGACTTTTATTTAATGTCTCTAGTAAATATTCCCCCATTGAAATTTATAGGCAGCCTGATCTCTAGCCAGAGTAATTATAAGGGTTCTTGCTCAAATTTCTTATCCAGTGACTTACCAAAAATCTACAAGACACTGGGATATAATATACAGCACATATAATATAGTCAATAATATTGTAACAACATTGCATGGTGGCAGATGGTCACTGACCATTTCATAATGTATATGAATACCCAATCATGATGTTGTACATCTGAAACTAAGATAACATTGCATGTCCCTTATTCTTCCATTTAAAAAATCTTAATTTAAAAAATTTAAAAATTGATACCATAACAGACAAAGGCTAAAGCTCAGGATACAGCTCAGGATATGTATTTCTTTGGTAGATTTCCCTATGTCATCTTCTGAATCCTGCACAGAATCAACAAGAATTTACTAAAGAGTTATCACAATAATCAAAATATTTTTATCTAAACCATTCTCATCTACCTATCTCTTTTTATTTCCACTTTATCTGTAAGTAGGAATAAACACTTAATATCTTCCCTTTTATAAAAAGAATAGTAAGAAAGGAGGCACAGGCTGTTGCTGTTCCTTTCCCAAAGTCTCATGACAGTAGGGTCAATGCCAGTCTACCTTCCTGCCTTCATGGCTCCTTTATAAGACCACACTGCCTTCCAGGTTGATGCTTCTTCACAAATACTTCCAAGAAGAAAAATAAAAGTGCCTCATTGTACAGTTCAATAGACAAGTATTTTCCTATTTAGATAAACTTAAAATATTGTGAAAAATTTTATGATATTCTTACAAAGAGAAAAAATTAAAATGAGATGTCTTTTAAAATAATTTACATATATATATAAAACACTCTTTCTCTTTCTCCTAATCTGTAGCCAGTTCTGTACCAACTGTTTAACCCTAGAGAGCCTTTTGCTCAGGTTTGCCTGTCCAAATCCTAACCATTCCCCTATACTACAACTCAAGTCGGCCCTTCTTCAACAAAGTCATATCACCAACACCAAAGCTATCTGTAAGGTAGAAAGACCATGAATAACAACTAAATTCTATTCTATTTTGTATTCAAATAAGGTCTGTCTGCTGGTTCTTAGTGGAATTTCAATTGAATCCAGTGTAAAAAGCATTAAAAAGTGATTATGTTTTCAAGGGCAGTCTAGTGGGAAAGAGAGACACTTTGAAAAACTGAATACCAAGTAGAGTGTGACAAATGTTTTCACTGGGAAGAAACTGGACTGGGGAGACAGGGCAATGGACAAGATTAATCCCCACTGGTGTTGGTGATAATATATTAAAATATAAATAAGGATTCCATCTAGATCTTATATTGTGGACCCCTACCCCTGACATCAACAAGTAGTTTTCCACACCCCGACCACCTTGCCATGTGACAAGGAGACTCTGCCTCACCAACAGAAATAATTAGGGCAACTTTTTTGGGGTTGAAGAATTTTACCGATTGCATCAGAGGGCACTTCAACAGAGAACTGATTGAGAAAACTCTAATTGACTCTGGATGACAGAAAGAAATCATGGTTCATTACCATCTTGGTAATCCTTACAAGAGAAGATACGCAGAATTTATGACTAACCAAGTGGCTATGATTAGAAAGTTTCAGCAGAAACTTGAAAGAGTGAAACTTTCTTCCTATATTTTTCTTCAGCCAGTCCCAAGAAACTTCTGAATTTCCTAAAAGTACATGAGAAAATGAAGTAAAATTACTGTTGGAAACACCTCAAAAGTAAATATTCATTTCAAATCCTGAGGAAATTCCCACTGCATGGACTCTTTGAAAACACTAAGTTGTTGAGAATCCACCCACACACTGTGAGACCACATGACATCCCATTTAGAAATTTCTAGATGCAAGGTCCACCTATTCTTTTTGTTCCATTCCATAAAGCCTGTCCAGAGTTCTTTCTGTATAGTTGTCCTCAGCTCGAAAGAGCAAGGGTCGTCTGATCATGCTATCTCCTCCTTGCTCAGATCATCCTATCTCTCTGTACCTATCCTTCACAGTAAATATATCCCAGAAGCCCACTCACCCAGCATATATGAGCAGCATGAGGCACAGACTATGGCAAGCTCTACATTTCTTTTATATTCTAAGTCTCTAATACATACTTCCAAAGTCAGCTGGCTAAAAAAATGCTATTAAAATCTCAACTTGCATCTACTTATTCTGATAAATTTGTAATTATACAGTCTAGTACACTGTGCAGAGGGTAGTTAGGGGAAAAATCACTTTGATTTTGCTTCCTTTTCACTTTATAGTGAATAAATAAAAGAAAATTATGAAAATAATTGTTTACAATAAGGAAAACCCACTGGCGAGGCTTTGCACAGAGCTGTATTTCTCAGCTAACCTCGCCTGAAAGAAACACATTGTGATTAAAGTCTTTGAAAGGAGGCACAGGATCAATGGTTATAGCGGCAGGAATCCAGATTTGCTGGGAGCAGGGTACTGCCACAGGGCTTAATGTCACCTGTGGGTGTTACCAAAGCCTGGAGAAACTCATGGGGTTAGAGCACTTTAATCATTCTGAAACTTTCCTACATTTTTCCTTCTATAAGAAATCAGCATGACTGAACTCAAGAAATAAAATCTTAAAAGTTAGCTGTAGAATAAAATCAGTTCAAATGTAATTCCAGACAAGTAGATTTAGCTCTCCCCCTCCCCAACCCGCCATCTCTCTATCTCTTTTATTTTTCATCTTCTAGGAATAGTTCCATATTCATTAAGAATTTCAAACTTTTGACCTCCCTTATATGAGGAAGTTGAGTGGCAACGTAGGGGGCTTGGAGGGTAGGAAAGGAATCAATGAAACAAGATGGGATAGGGAGGGAGACAAACCATAAGAGACTCCTAATCTCACAAAACAAACAGGGTTGCTGGGGGAGTGGGGTAGGGAGAGGGTGGTGGGGTTATGACACTGGGAAGGGTATGTGCTATGGTGAGTTCTGTAAAGTGTGTAAACTTGGCGATTCACAAACCTGTACCCCTGGGGCTAATAACACATTATATGTTAATAAAAAATAAAAAAATATATAATTAAAAAAATTCATGGAAGAATTCCAAACTTTGACGCAATATTTCAAGTTCTTCTTCAAGAAAAAAAAAACCGTGACTCCGTCAAGCCAATTAAAACAAAATCAAGGGCACCTGGGTGGTTCAGTGGGTCAAGCTTCTGCCTTCGGCTCGGGTCATGATCTCGGGGGTCCTGGGATCGAGCTCTCTGCTCAGCGGTGAGCCTGCTTCCCCCCTCTCTCTGCCTGCCTCTCTGTCTACTTGTGATTTCTGTCTGTCAAATCAATAAATAAAATCTTAAAAAAAAAATCAAGGGGCGCTTGGGTGGCTCAGTCAGTTAAGCATCTAACTTCAACTCACGTCATGATCTCCAGGTCTTAGGATGGAGCCCCAAATTGGACTCCCTACTCAGCAGGGAACCTGCTTCTCCCTCTCCCCCCTGCTCATGCTCTTTCTCTCACTCTCTCACTTTCTCTCTATCAAATAAATAAATAAAATTTTATTAAAAAATTAAAATAATAAAACAGAAATCAGGGTCAAAAAAAAAAAAAGAATGTTTCACTGGCAAGCATTTTAGCAGAATAGGTTCCATTTGACAATGGAACACTTGCTATCAAAAGATTAAGAACTAAGGAAAGATGATGAATAGGCATTTGTCATGAGAGAATATGGTTTCCATCCATTACTCTAGGAGAGCAATTTAAGAAATGAATGGCTATATTCATTTCCTAGGGCTGTCATAGTCATAACAAATTATCCCAAATTTGGAAGCTTCAAATTATCACAAAATTAGAAGCTTCAAACAGACATGGATTTTCTGGAAACTCTGGAGACTATAGTCTGGCATCATCAAGGTGTTGTAGGACTCTACTCCCTCTTAGAGCTCTAGGGGAGCCTCCTTCCTTGCCTCTTCAAGCTTCAGATGGTCTCAGGTGCTCCATAGCTTGTGTCAGCACCCCTCCAAGTTTTGCCTTCCTCTTCACATGGTCTTGCCCTTGGATTTCCTCCTCTTCTGTCTGTGTCTTCTCCTTATCTTATAGAAATCCTTGTCACTGGATTTAGGGCTCATTCAGGCAACCCAGGATCATCTCATCTTGAAATCTTTAACTTACTGAGACCTGCCTGCAATGTCTCTTTTCCAACAAAGGTCACATTCACGGGTCCTGGGTAGATATTTTTTTGGGAGGGAACATCACTCAGTCTAGCATGGCTGCCTTAATAATAATCTCCCAGTAGTAATGCCATCTCTCATCTATTGCCTAAAGGAACTTGTACTTAAGAGTAAATCAGTTATGGAGGCACCTGAGTGGTGCAGTCAGTTAAGCATCTGACTCTTGTTTTCAACTCAGGTCATGATCTCAGGGTCCTGAGATGGAGCCCCATGTTGGGCTCATCATTCAGCCTGGAGTCTGCTTAAGACTCTGTCTTCCTCTCCCTCTGTCCACCCCCCCTTCCCCAGGGCTCTCCCTCTCTCTCTCAAATAAATAGATAAATCTTTAAAAAAGAAAGAAAAAGAGTAAATCAGTTAATTATGGAGGACAAGAGGCTATTTTCAGGAAGTAAGGAAGAAAGGAGTTGAAAGCTGAAGCAAGGGCGACAGTGAGACAAAGCCTCATTCAGCTACTCATCCAGAAAAATCAGACTGATTCCCATCTCATCAGGCTCTTGGGAAAACTGAATGAGATGACTGTGCTGGCACATGTACATGCATTTTTCAGTCACATATCCATGCTAACAAAATGATTGACAAAATGCTTTCACACAGACACAGCCAAATTTCTTATAAATTGTCATGTTTATAGCTTCAGAGCTTGGCACAGTATAGGTACTCAGAAAACAATGTCTGTAATGTTTAATGAATAAATGCTTCAAGTATTTTCTGGAGATGTGTTCTCCATGAAAGTGCCGAGATTCACATTCTGCGTGTGGCCCCGTGAGTGTGGCCCTGAATGACATATTTATATTAAGGCTTCTCTCACCGCAGTAGATCCAATTTAGGTCATAGTTTATTCTACAGTAAATAATGAATCACAGCTGACTGAAGAGCAGAAGAGTAAGTTCAGGAATCAGAGTCTCTTCAAAGCTGTGCACTTAAAGCTAATGTTACCCATAAAACTCCTTTCTCTAAAGAAGTGCAAAGTTCTTTGTTATTTTTAAAAATAAGCAGCCCATTCTTTCCTGATTACAAATCTTATCTGGGTCAGAAAAAGTGGTGTAATTTTCCTCAGAAATTATGCTTTGTTATTCTTCAGAGTGGGTATTTATGTGTTGCCTTATTTTCGGCTAAAACTATTTTTTTTCTGATAAACATATCTGTTTGCTATAGGAAGAGTAAATAGGTATTGCTTTTATACAACTTTCTCTAGAATCAGAACCTCTGGGAGTAAATCTGAGACACTCTAATATTCTGAACCGCTGCCCCAGAATCCACGCAGAGGGGGCATCTACACCACAGGTCACTGGATCTCACTTCCACTCCCCAGCTTCTGATTATGTAGGTCTGGTACAGGCCCAGTAGTTTGCATTTCTAGCAATTTACAAGTAAGGCTGATGTGCTGGTTCCAAGTTGACAATTTGAAAATCACTGTTTTAGAGAAAGTAAAAAGAAGCTAGACTACCTATGTTTTTCCCTTCTACATATCTTACATTGGAATGAAGGGAAAGGTGAGGAGAGGACTGTAGTGTTACATTAACGGATGTTCCTCCACATGAAAGAAAATCTCAGGGGTGGGGAATAAGGGTTCCCTTCAATAGAATATCCTAAGCTTTATACCCAGTGTTCTGCAGTTCTGAAACCACCAAGAGCCAGTCCTGGGGCGGGGGGGGGGGGGCAGAAGGTCACAGAGGGCACAGACAGGAATAAGTACTAGCCTCAAGTCAATAAGGAAACCAGAACCAAACACAAAAGAACAGCTCCTGAACCCACACAACACGTGGGAGACCCTTGGTAATAACAGGAGTGGGAGGCAGGGGTATTATGAGCCCCCCCAAAATATGTAGGTAAATACCACAGCCAGTGAAGTTAGAGCATGAAATTATATCTGCTGTTACTTGAGCTCATACACTGATGGTACATTTGGGTAACAAGAAAATATGAATGCTCAATGTCCTTTGTCCTTTACAAGTTGGCAATCCCCTTGTAAACAGAGAACACATTTTTGAATTCCTTTTGTTTCCATTTTATCAATCACCAAGCTTTATTTGATGCAGACCCTCATCTTCCCCAAACATCGAATTGGTCATGCCATTTTTTAATGTAAAGGTTTTCTGTAGTTTGAATCACTCTTGAGCCCCTTAGTTTGGTATACAAGATACTACTCTCTCAGACCCTATACTCTGCCTTTGACAATTGTCTTGTATTGCCTCAGCATCAACTGAGAGCTTGTTAGAAATGCAAATTTTGGGGAGCCTGGATGGCTCAGCAGTTAAGTGTCTGCCTTCAGCTCAGGTCATGATCCCAAGGTTCTGGGATAGAGCCCCATATTGGGGCTTCCTGGTTGGAGGAGAGCCTGCTTCTCCTTCTCCCACTTCACTGCTTGTGTTCCTTCTCTTGCCCTGTTTCTCTCTGTCAAATCAATAAATTTAAAAAAAAAGAAAAGAGAAGAAAAAGAAAAAGAAATGCAAATCCCTGGGCCACACCCCAGATGTACTGTCATGATCTATATCTTATTTTTTTTTAAGATTTTATTTATTTATTTGACAGAGAGAGATCACAGTAGACAGAGAGGCAGGCAGAGAGAGAGAGAGAGGGAAGCAGGCTCCCTGTTGAGCAGAGAGCCCGATGCAGAACTCGATCCCAGGACCCTGAGATCATGACCTGAGCCGAAGGCAGCGGCTTAACCCACTGAGCCACCCAGGCACCCCTGTCATGATCTACATCTTAACAAGACCCCTCCAGTTGATTCCTGGGCATCATCTTAGATTACTGGTCACCTTTTTTCTCCTTGATAATCTTTTTTGAAGAATTGGTTGGCCCAGTCCTGTTTGGGTAACAAACATTGATGACAGGTGAGATGGTAGATTTTGATTATTATACTGGGTACAAAACCTACAGCAGAACCAAATGCAATTCACATAAATGTTTGTACCTTTCCTAAGTTATTAGCACCAACTGGCCCTTTACAGAAGGTCCAGAGAGAACAATTGTCAGAAGCCAGAATGAGAACATGACTCTTGCTCAGTAATAATAAAAGCAATAAGCAGAGATGCCATTCCCCAGTGTCTGATTTGTACACCTGTGCCTCAGGCCTCCACTACTGCAAATAGCAATTCAGTGACTACTGACTCCATCCAACAGTTAGTGATGTTTCTCGGGCTTTACCTAGGACAGTGCTTATAAGAAAGTACAGCCGTAAATTTCACTACCTGCTAGTGAATTTAGTGATGATGTTGAATACAGAATGAAAAACACTGTTAGAAGTCCCTTAGGCATTAGTGTTGAATTATTTGTACAGTGCTGCGCTTGTAAAAGAAAGACATCCTTCTATGTTTACCTATGCGACAGAGATGTGTTGTGATGTGTGTACTCATCTGAAGGTATGCAGACTCCAGGGAAGGAGGCCATGTGCTTTTCTACTACTTTTTTATATAAATGGCTTAAATGATTATCAAGGGAAGCCTTAAAAGTAAAAAATTACAGAAATGTAATACACAGTCTGAGGGATGTGTGTGTTTGTGTGCACATACTATTCTTTTTTTGTTGCCCCAGTGTGTTGGGAAGATTAGGAGCAATATTATGTGAAACCTGAGTATTCTCTTGCTTCACCAGCCCGTGGGCACAGGTGGAGTCCCATAAACAGCAGTGACCTAATTTCATTGGTTTTCATCCCATCTGCCCAAATGACCTCAAGTGGATGCAAGGCGACCCCTTGGTATTTCTTCGAAGTTGCAGATATTTTGCACATATGTCCAAAAACATCTGCTCTTTCTGACACCCATGCTGTTCCCTAGAACCCCATGATTCTCCTGTTGTGTCCCAGCCATTGTCAAGCGCAAGGCCTTAGGCACTTGGAAGCTCTCTTGGCATCACATCTTTGATGTTGTGCGTAGAGAAGGTACAGCTATGGAGACATCACTGAAACTGTCCTTTCCATTTTTGCATGCTTGTGTTCCATAGAGTCTAGCCATCTGGGGTTTGGGAGACAAATAGGATAGACACCATCCAAATTCAGACCTTCTCTCCCCTCCAGTTACTCAAAACATTTTAATGGGTTTAGGCTCATTGAGCCCAATTCCTTCCTACACTGTGAGTTTGCTCTTGGGATATTCCTCAGTCCTATGTGCAAGAACACATCTGGACAGCTCACCTAGACATGCCCAGATATGTCTTCAAACTCATCGGCCTTTGAAATATGCCAACTATATGAGTGTCATCCTTAGGTTTTCAGTTCTCTTTTGGGAAGAGTAAAGAGTGAAACTAAGTTTATTATAGGGGTGACTTTGAAAATGAATATTCAATATTCCATATTGAATGAAGATATGGAAATCGCTAGTAGTTAATCCTAGCAAAATTTAAGTATTAGAGGTTTTTTGTTTGTTTGTTTGTTTATGAAAACATGATTTGTGGGACATGGGGTGGCTCAGTTGGTTAAACCCCTGCCTTCGGCTCAGGTCATGATCCCAGGGTCCTGGGATCAAGCCCTGCATTGGGCTCCCTGTTTTACAGGAAATCTGCTTCTCCCTCTCCCTCTGCCTGCTGCTTCCCCTGCTTGTGCTTGCTCTCTCTCTCTGACAAATAAATAAAATATTAAAAAAAAGGAAAGAAAAGCAAAGAAAAGGAAAGAAAAGAAAAGAAAAGAAAACATAATTTGCAAGCCAGAAATCTGAATTGATTCGAAAAAGTTTTTTGTTCACATTATATTGTTAAAAATTGGCAGCATATGATCCTGTCACAGACACAGCATGTCTTATTCATATGAAAATAAATAAAAGATAGTAAGAAAGAAAAAAATGGGAGGAAATTCCTGTAAGAACAAATCATCATTAATGTCATCACCAAAATTTACTGCATGGCTCTTTTGTTCATAAAATTATATTTATTGGGGAGAAGTAGCAGGCTGAGACACTTCAGCTAGCCAGAGATCAGCTAGATAGCTTATCTAAAGATTGCAAACACCTGAAAATCCATCGGCAGATCAAAGAGAAGAAGAACAGCAATTCTGGAAACAGAAAAACAACCACTTTCTGAAAGGTAGGACCGGGGGAGAGTGAATCCAAAGCGACGGGAAGATAGACCCCGGGGGGAGGGGCTGGCTCCCGGCAAGTGGCGGAGCAACGGGCGCACAAAATCAGGACTTTTAAAAGTCTGTTCCGCTGAGGGACTTCGCTCCAGAGGCTACCCGGGGCAAAGCCCACACCGGGTCAGTGTGGCCTCAGGTCCCACAGGGTCACAGAAGGATCGGCGCTGTCTGAGTGTTGCAGAGCTTGCGGGTATTGGAACGGGAAAGCTGGCTACAGAGACAGAGCCGACAGTAAACTCGCACGCAGCTCGGGGTGACCTTGAACCGGTCGCAGGCTCAGTGAGCTCGGAGCGCGGCCGGAGGTCAGGCAGACGGGAGTAACTGGGCGCTGTTCTCTGAGGGCGCACTGAGGAGTGGGGCCCTGGGCTCTCGGCTCCTCAGGGCCGGAGACCAGGAGGTCTCCATTTGTATTCCAGTCCTCTGGAACTCTACGGAAAGCGCTCAGGGAACAAATGCTCCTGAAAGCAAACCCAAGCGGATTACTCACCCCGGCCCCAGGTAAGGGCGGTGTAATTCCGCCTGGGGCAAAGACACTTGAGAATCACTACAACAAGCCCCTCCCCCAGAAGATCAACAAGAAATCCAGCCGAGACCAAGTTCATCTACCAAGGAGTGCGGTTTCAATACCAAGGAGAGCAGCAGAATTCCAGAGGAGGAGAAAGCAAAGCACGGAATGCATGGCTTTTTCACTGTGATTTTTTTTTAGTCTTGCAGTTAATTTAATTTTTTTTTTTCATTTTTTGTTTTTTTTTTCTGACCTTCGGATAAAAATTTCTTTTTTTAACTGTTACCTTTTTCTTTTTTAACGATTTTTTACTAGTTTATCAAATATATATATTTTTTTCTTTTTTATATTTTTCTCAGGTGTTTTCTTTTTTTTAATTCTTTTCTTTTTTTTTCTTTTTTCTTTTTTTTTCTTTCTTCCTTTTTGAACCTCTTTCTATCCCCTTTCTCCCCCCTCACAATTTGGGATCTCTTCTAATTTGGTTAAAGCATATTTTCCTGGGGTTGTTGCCACCCTTTTAGTATTTTACTTGCTCATTCATATACTCTTATCTGGACAAAATGACAAGACGGAAAAATTCAACACAAAAAAAAGAACAAGAGGCAGTACCGAAGGCTAGGGACCTAATCAATACAGACATTGGTAATATGTCAGACCTAGAGTTCAGAATGACAATTCTCAAGGTTCTAGCCGGGCTCGAAAAAGGCATGGAAGATATTAGAGAAACCCTCTTGAGAGATATAAAAGCCCTTTCTGGAGAAATAAAAGAACTAAAATCTAACCAAGTTGAAATCAAAAAAGCTATTAATGAGGTGCAATCAAAAATGGAGGCTCTCACTGCTAGGATAAATGAGGCAGAAGAAAGAATTAGTGATATAGAAAACCAAATGACAGAGAATAAAGAAGCTGAGCAAAAGAGGGACAAACAGCTACTGGACCATGAGGCGAGAATTCGAGAGATAAGTGACACCATAAGACGAAACAACATTAGAATAATTGGGATTCCAGAAGAAGAAGAAAGAGAGAGGGGAGCAGAAGGTATACTGGAGAGAATAATTGGGGAAAATTTCCCCAATATGGCAAAGGGAACGAAAATCAAAATTCAGGAGGTTCAGAGAACGCCCCTCAAAATCAACAAGAATAAGCCCACACCCCGTCACCTAATAGTAAAATTTACAAGTCTCAGTGACAAAGAGAAAATCCTGAAAGCTGCCTGGGAAAAGAAGTCTGTAACATACAATGGTAAAAATATTAGATTGGCAGCTGACTTATCCACAGAGACCTGGCAGGCCAGAAAGAGCTGGCATGATATTTTCAGAGCACTAAACGAGAAAAACATGCAGCCAAGAATACTATATCCAGCTAGGCTATCATTGAAAATAGAAGGAGAGATAAAAAGCTTCCAGGACAAACAACAACTGAAAGAATTTGCAAACACCAAACCAGCCCTACAGAAAATATTGAAAGGGGTCCTCTAAGCAAAGAGAGAGCCTCAAATTAGTAGATCAGAAAGGAACAGAGACAATATACAGTAATAGTCACCTTACAGGCAATACAATGGCACTAAGTTCATATCTCTCAATAGTTACCCTGAATGTTAATGGGCTAAATGCCCCTGTCAAAAGACACAGGGTATCAGAATGGATAAAAAAACAAAACCCATCTATATGTTGCCTCCAAGAAACTTATTTTAAGCCTGAAGACACCTCCAGATTTAAAGTGAGGGGGTGGAAAATAATTTACCATGCTAATGGACATCAGAAGAAGGCAGGAGTGGCAATCCTTATATCAGATCAATTAGATTTTAAGCCAAAGACTATAATAAGAGATGAGGAAGGACACTATATCATACTCAAAGAGTGTGTCCAACAAGAAGATTTAACAATTTTAAATATCTATGCCCCCAACGTGGGAGCAGCCAACTATATAAACAAATTAATAACAAAATCAAAGAAACACATCAACAATCATACAATAATAGTAGGGGACTTTAACAATCCCCTCACTGAAATGGACAGATCATCCAAGCAAAAGATCAGCAAGGAAATAAAGGCCTTAAACGACACACTGGACCAGATGGACATCACAGATATATTCAGAACATTTCATCCCAAAGCAACAGAATACACATTCTTCTCTAGTGCACATGGGACATTCTCCAGAATAGATCACATCCTCGGTCCTAAATCAGGACTCAACCGGTATCAAAAGATTGGGATCATTCCCTGCATATTTTCAGACCACAATGCTCTAAAGCTAGAACTCAACCACAAAAGGAAGTTTGAAAAGAACCCAAACATGGAGACTAAACACCATCCTTCTAAAGAATGAATGGGACAACCGGGAAATTAAAGAAGAATTGAAAAAAATTCATGGAAACAAATGATAATGAAAATACAATGGTTCAAATCCTGTGGGACACAACAAAGGCAGTCCTGAAAGAAAAATATATAGCGGTACAAGCTTTTCTCAAGAAACATGAAAAGTCTCAGGTACACAACCTAATCCTACACCTAAAGGAGCTGGAGAAAGAACAAGAAAGAAACCCTAAGCCCAGCAGGAGAAGAGAAATCATAAAGATCAGAGCAGAAATCAATGAAATAAAAACCAAAAAAACAATAGAGCAAATCAACGAAAGTAGGAGCTGGTTCTTTGAAAGAATTAAGAAGATTGATAACCCCCTGGCCCGACTTATCAAAAAGAAAAGAGAAAGGACCCAAATAAATAAAATCATGAATGAAAGAGGAGAGATCACAACTAACACCAAAGAAATACAAACTATTATAAGAACATACTATGAGCAACTCTACGGCAATAAATTTGACAATCTGGAAGAAATGGATGCATTCCTAGAAACATATAAACTACCACAACTGAACCAGGAAGAAATAGAAAGCCTGAACAGACCCATAACCAGTAAGGAGATTGAAACAGTCATTAAAAATCTCCAAACAAACAAAAGCCCAGGGCCAGACAGCTTCCCGGGGGAATTCTACCAAACATTTAAAGAAAAACTAATTCCTATTCTCCTGAAACTGTTCCAAAAAATAGAAATGGAAGGAAAACTTCCAAACTCGTTTTATGAGGCCAGCATCACCTTGATCCCAAAACCAAACAAGGATCCCACCAAAAAAGAGAGCTATAGACCAATATCCTTGATGAACACAGATGGGAAATTACTCAACAAAATACTAGCCAATAGGATTCAACAGTACATTAAAAGGATTATTTACCACGACCAAGTGGGATTTATTCCAGGGCTGCAAGGTTGCTTCAACATCCGCAAATCAGTCAATGTGATACAACACATCAATAAAAGAAAGAACAAGAACCATATGATACTCTCCATAGATGCTGAAAAAGCATTTGACAAAGTACAGCATCCTTTCCTGATCAAAACTCTTCAAAGTGTAGGGATAGAGGGCACATACCTCAATATCATCAAAGCCATCTATGAAAAACCCACCGCAAATATCATTCTCAATGGAGAAAAACTGAAAGCTTTTCTGCTAAGGTCAGGAACACGGCAGGGATGTCCATTATCACCACTGCTATTCAACATAGTACTAGAGGTCCTAGCCTCAGCAATCAGACAACAAAAGGAAATTAAAGGCATCCAAATCGGCAAAGAAGAAGTCAAATTATCAGTCTTTGCAGATGATATGATACTATATGTGGAAAACCCAAAAGACTCCACTCCAAAACTGCTAGAACTTATACAGGAATTCAGTAAAGTGTCAGGATATAAAATCAATGCACAGAAATCAGTTGCATTTCTCTACACCAACAGCAAGACAGAAGAAAGAGAAATTAAGGAGTCAATCCCATTTACAATTGCACCCAAAACCATAAGATACCTAGGAATAAACCTAACCAAAGAGACACAGAATCTATACTCAGAAAACTATAAAGTACTCATGAAAGAAATTGAGGAAGACACAAAGAAATGGAAAAATGTTCCATGCTCCTGGATTGGAAGAATAAATATTGTGAAAATGTCTATGCTACCTAAAGCAATCTACACATTTAATGCAATTCCTATCAAAGTACCATCCATCTTTTTCAAAGAAATGGAACAAATAATGCTAAAATTTATATGGAACCAGAAAAGACCTCGAATAGCCAAAGGGATATTGAAAAAGAAAGCCAACGTTGGTGGCATCACAATTCCGGACTTCAAGCTCTATTACAAAGCTGTCATGATCAAGACAGCATGGTACTGGCACAAAAACAGACCCATAGATCAATGGAACAGAATAGAGAGCCCAGAAATAGACCCTCAACTCTATGGTCAACTAATCTTTGAGAAAGCAGGAAAGAATGTCCAATGGAAAAAAGACAGCCTCTTCAATAAATGGTGCTGGGAAAATTGGACAGCCACATGCAGAAAAATGAAATTGCACCATTTCCTTACACCACACACAAATATACTCAAAATGGATGAAGGACCTCAATGTGCGAAAGGAATCCATCAATATCCTTGAGGAGAACACAGGCAGCAACGTCTTCGACCTCTGCCGCAGCAACATCTTCCTAGGAACAACGCCAAGGGAAGGCAAGGGAAACAAGGGAAAAAATGAACTATTGGGATTTCATCAAGATCAAAAGCTTTTGCACAGCAAAGTAAACAGTTAACAAAATCAAAAGACAACTGACAGAATGGGGGAAGATATTTGCAAACGACATATCAGATAAAGGACTAGTGTCCACAATCTATAAAGAACTTAGCAAACTCAACACCCAAAGAACAAATAATCCAATCAAGAAAGAGGCAGAGGACATGAACAGACATTTCTGCAAAGAAGACATCCAGATGGCCAACAGACACATGAAAAAGTGCTCCATATCACTCGGCATCAGGGAAATACAAATCAAAACCACAATGAGATATCACCTCACACCAGTCAGAATGGCTAAAATCACCACTGCTATTCAACATAGTACTAGAGGTACTATGACAGATGACAGATGCTGGCGAGGATGCGGAGAAAGGGGAACCCTCCTACACTGTTGGTGGGAATGCAAGCTGGTGCAGCCACTCTGGAAAACAGCATGGAGGTTCCTCAAAATGTTGAAAATAGAACTGCCCTATGACCCAGCAATTGCACTATTGGGTATTTACCCTAAAGATACAAACGTAGTGATCCAAAGGGGCACGTGCACCCGAATGTTTATAGCAGCAATGTCCACAATAGCCAAACTATGGAAAGAACCTAGATGTCCAGCAACAGATGAATGGATCTAGAAGGTGTGGTATATATACACAATGGAATACTATGCAGCCATCAAAAGAAATGAAATCTTGCCATTTGCGACAACATGGATGGAACTAGAGCGTATCATGCTTAGCGAAATAAGTCAAGCAGAGAAAGACAACTATCATATGATCTCCCTGATATGAGGAAGTGGAGATGCAACATGGGGGGGTTAAGTGGGTAGGAGAAGAATCAATGAAACAAGATGGGATTGGGAGGGAGACAAACCATAAGTGACTCTTAATCTCACAAAACAAACTGAGGGTTGCTGGGGGGATGGGTTTAGGGAGAAGGGGGTGGGATTATTGACATTGGGGAGGGTATGTGCTTTGGTGAGTGCTGTGAAGTGTGTAAACCTGGTGATTCACAGACCTGTACCCCTGGGGATAAAAATATATGTTTATAAAAAATAAAAAATTAAAAAAATAAATAGGTAAATTAAAAAAATTATATTTATTGTATGATCTTAAGTCTAGTAGGTTTACTGACAAAGATACATGGAGAAGAATCATCTAGAACATCCAAATAAGTTTGCTTAAAAGATCTCATTTTGGGGGGCACCTGTGTGGCACAGTGGGTTGAGCCTCCAACTCTTGGTTTCAGCTCAGGTCCTGATCTCAGGATTATGAGATTGTGTCCCATGTTAGGCTCCATACTCAGCATGAAGTTTGCTTGGGACTCTCTCTCCCTCTGCCCCTCTCCACCCTCTCTCTCTCTCAGATAAGTAAATAATTTTTTTGGAATAAAATAACTTCTTTTTGATTTGCGTATAACTGACATACAACATATTAGATTCAAGATCTGTCTGATTTTTCAGAGAGGTAGTTTTTCTAAGATTGGGGAAAGTAAAAGGTATTAAGAAAGAGTAAATTAAGAAGTAATTGTTAGGGGGAAATGTCAGTTCCATACATCAAATGATGATGGGAAATTAAAGAAACTGGAAATAGAAGAAAATGAAAGTAGACAATGAAGAAGGGCTGGTGTGGATGGTGGTGGCCAGAAAGATTATGGAGGCTAAAAAAATTTTCACTCAATGATTCATTAAGAAACATGAAGAAAGAGTATGTCTGTAGATTTACTATTCAATTTGAGTGTACTGTGCCCAGCTTCCCGCAAGCTACAAATGTAATGTAAGGATGATAGGGTAAGAGAACAGGGAGCAATTAGAAGGAATCCACATGCTGTATCTGGGCTTGGTGTGGGCAGCTGTGTTATCTGCTCCCTGGGCTGTTGCTGCCTTTCCTTGCTCGGACCCATGGTTTTGACCCTGAATGAATGGTACAGCAGGATAGATTGTTTTGGGGACTCAGTGACATTTTTTGTAATGATTTGGTGTGGCAGAGTATTCATTGTCATTCAATTAACAGACACATATGAAGCACCTGCCATATTCAAGACCCTATGTGGAATCCTAAGAGGTGGATCTTGCTTGTAAAAGTTTAAGGGGTGAACTCTCAGGGGTGAGCTAGGACATGTACTTGAGTGTAAAGAATTTAAGTGACATTAAGAAGAGAGTTGAGAAAGGGAGCTTGTTTCTAGCTGGAGGATCCGAAGAGGCTTTGCGGAGATGATAGCATCTGAGCTAGGTCTCAAGGATAGTTCAGAGTTGGACATAGGTAGAAATTGCAAGGAAAACTATGCCAAATATGTGGGAACATCTAAAGCCAAGGCATGAAATATGGAAAGTACCAACAGCTGATTGAAAGTGGGTCTGAGTAGACAGTTGATGTCAATCAATGATGACATCACATTTGAACTTTGTTCATAAGTGTTGGTTAAGTGTCCAACTCTTGTTTTTGGCTCAGGTCACAACCTCAGGGTTTCAAGATCAGCCCTGCGTTGGTCTCTGCTCTCAGAGCAGAGTCTACCTGAGATTCTCTGTCTCCCTCTTCCTCTGCCCCTACCCCTGCTCTCCCTCTCTCTCTAAAATAAATAAATAAAATCTTTTAAAAAATAATTCAGAGGATTTGGAAGGATTCTTGGAATAGGAGAGTGACACCAGTAGGGCTTTGGCTGAAGGTTTTACAAAGATTAATCTGCCACAGCTATGGTTAATTAGAATGGAGATAGCCTGGGGGCCCACTAGGGACACTTCTCGGCCTCTTATTCCAGAACTGCATTAACAGTATTGTGGCTATCATTCCTTTTTTGTTTTTATTTCTGAAATTAGAGTTGTCTCCATTTTTTAAATGTGGGTTAAAGGATAACATGTATTACAAAGTCTCTCAATATTAATGTAAATAAACTTTCCAATTCTTTTAAACTTTGAATTCTATCTTTAACTTTACAGACAAATGTCCTAATACTTTTAGTATAATTTTATATTTAGTATATTTATATTTTATATTTAGTATATTTTCTTAAGAAGCCCATTCTTTTTGTTGGTCATTCAAATTACCTTTCTCCATATTTTCTCAATAACGACTGAATCTTGTGAAAGCACTGAACTGACCTCAGTGATATGTGTGGGTTTTAAAAAACCCATGGACTCATTTTACACAAGCTCCTTCTAAGACTGAGAGAATTTCAGCATTTCTGAGAGATGCTCATCTGCCTTTGATTCAATAATGGGGACCCACTATTGCATAAGGAATCTCCAATGTGATGTTATCTCAGTTTTTAAATAATTCCTTTTAGTCTTGAGTTGAAATCTACTTCATAACTTTCCTCTTCTTCTTAATTTTTCCCTCTCAAACAATGCACATTAATTCTAATCTATTTTTCTATACAAATATACTCACTGTACTACTACTACATCCATATCAAAACTCAAGATTTTAAATATTCAAAGATAGTTTACATGCATCCATTCTGTTTTAGGCTCAGCAGCCCCACCCTTTCACCTGTTTTTCATATGAAATAATTTATAGATTCATCACCATATCTTGTGAGGCATCTGGATATTTCTTCGTTTTTCAACTTCCTCCTCAAAATATAGTTTATAGATTTAAGCACAATATTCTGATGTTGTTTGTTCCCTGTAAAAAGGGCCCACAACATAGATACAATATTCCTTTAATTCATATTTCGTTTACCTCACAGTGCTGATTCACATTATATATATTTATATAAAGATACATTAGGTTGTATATTAAAAAACAAACACCAAATAAATGCATGACATTTTTATGGTTTCAAATCTAAGGACACTTTCTATGTTTTATGTGTACAAAACCAATGATCACATTGCCTTTGTGAATTATTAGGAACTAGCCTTAGTGATCTAAGTAACTTATGTTTTGAAAAGTTAAGTGAAAAAGAACCTAAACAAAGAAAACTTCATGGGCCCTTCACATTTTTCTCTTTAACTAAAAATTGTGATTCTCTTTTTCATTACATTTTTCTGGGACTGAAAAAAGTCTGCTTAACTTTTCCTCCCTCCCTCCCTTTTCTCTGTCCTTCCTTGCACTGTTCTCTTTCTTTCCTGAAATTATACACACTGTGAATTAATCCTTATGAGACCTTTCTTGTACAGCAGATAGTGTTCAGAGCCACAATAACAGTATTTTTTCAGGTCCCTCAGTTTGAAATACCAGACACCATTACTTAAATTGTACAATTTTATAGATTTGCAACAACACTTTTCCAGACTCATCTAGTTTATCATGTGGCAAGAGATAGTGAATTTTTAATTAAAAAAAAGTAGAAAGTAAAAGGCAGGCATGCAGAACAGGGAAGAAATTTTTAGAGCAAAATTCAGGCCATGGTGTTCCTATGGGTCATCACTCTTCCATGAGTCAGTCAACAGCTAACACTGGACAATTGCCTTCTAATGGGCCAGTCACAGGTCAAAGAAGAAGAGGAAGTAGAGCCTGTCTGTGTTCATGTATGATAATATGTGACATTCTTCAAATAGAAACTCACTTTCGCATTTCTAAAGTTAAAGATAAAACCAACTTAGGTTTACTAGAGACTTACTTCTATGATACTTTTATCTAACTATAAGGGGTAACATAACTATGAATTTCTAATACTACCTTACTGGCAGTCTAGCTTAGCTAAATAAACTAAACAGAAAGGCTCACTTGTAGCCATCTTTACAAAGACATGCAACCAGATGCCTTATAGGTTTAACAAGAGCTCTGTGTGAATTCCAATTGCTGGTTTTTGGTTTTCACGGTAGGTTCAACTTTCTTAGTGTGGATCATGGAACTTTACTATATATATATATTTATATATATTTATATTATATATTATATATATATATATATAAAATGTATCACTGAACAGGCAGGAAAATTTTTAAAAATCCTCAAATAATTACCTGAATTAACTCTTTTTCTTCCAGGGTAAATTCTGTTTCTTCATATTTGTTCTTACATTTCATGCAAATGGCTTTCCACTGTTAATAATTTCTTAAAATTTTTGGTTATCTTTTCACAGTATTAGAGGAATAGATTGATTAAGATAGGTAGTGGCCTGTGTTTCTCTGGGTTATTGGGATCCTTTGCTAAGGCCTCTGCCTTATGTGAGCACACTGGCTATGGCTTGCTGTTGGCTCGGCACTTTTTTAGGAACCATGTATTATTTAACTCTTTGAATGTCATCCTATCTAGTTTCTAGCTTCCAAATTTTTCTTCTAATTACAGGTACATTTGTGAAACCTTTTTTTTTTTTCAGAACCATAAGTATTTATTCTTTTTTAAATTTAGTATTTCTAATTTTGATAGGTTTAAGAGTAGGAGAAGTAAACAGGCACGCTCAATTTCCTTTTTTTAATCTTAATAGGGCATTTCAAGATTTATTTTGATCCTCTAATATACAGCAATTTTATTTAGAAAGCATGGTGGAAGACTGATGCTGAGAGGAAGAAAGAAATCCTGGATATAGTTGCTAAGTGACTAAAGAAAAAAAATCTTAGAAGATGCGATGGTGTTAAAAGCTTTTGCACAGCAAAGGAAACAGTTAACAAAATCAAAAGACAACTGACAGAATGGGAGAAGATATTTGCAAACGACATATCAGATAAAGGACTAGTGTCCAGAATCTATAAAGAACTTAGCAAACTCAACACCCAAAGAACAAATAATACAATCAAGAAAGGGGCAGAGGACATGAACAGACATTTCTGCAAAGAAGACATCCAGATGGCCAACAGACACATGAAAAAGTGCTCCATATCACTCGGCATCAGGGAAATACAAATCAAAACCACAATGAGATATCACCTCACACCAGTCAGAATGGCTAAAATCAACAAGTCAGGAAATGACAGATGCTGGCGAGGATGCGGAGAAAGGGGAACCCTCCTACACTGTTGGTGGGAATGCAAGCTGGTGAAGCCACTCTGGAAAACAGCATGGGGGTTCCTCAAAATGTTGAAAATAGAACTGCCCTATGACCCAGCAATTGCACTATTGGGTATTTACCCTAAAGATACAAACGTAGTGATCCAAAGGGGCACGTGCACCCGAATGTTTATAGCAGCAATGTCCACAATAGCCAAACTATGGAAAGAACCTAGATGTCCATCCACAGATGAATGGATCTAGAAGGTGTGGTATATATACACAATGGAATACTATGCAGCCATCAAAAGAAATGAAATCTTGCCATTTGCGACAACATGGATGGAACTAGAGCATATCATGCTTAGCGAAATAAGTCAAGCAGAGAAAGACAACTATCATATGATCTCCCTGATATGAGGAAGTGGTGATGCAACATGGGGGCTTAAGTGGGTAGGAGAAGAATCAATGAAACAAGATGGGATTGGGAGGGAGACAAACCATAAGTGACTCTTAATCTCACAAAACAAACAGGGTTGCTGGGGGGAGGGGTTTGGGGTGAAGGGGGTGGGATTATGGACATTGGGGAGGGTATGTGCTTTGGTGAGTGCTGTGAAGTGTGTAAACCTGGTGATTCACAGACCTGTACCCCTGGGGATAAAAATATATGTTTATAAAAAATAAAAAATTTAAAAAAAATAAATAAAATTAAAAAACAAAACAAAACAAAAAAACGGTATTAGTAAGTCATCCTGGGGAAGTGAGATGTCACATCATTAGTCCCATAAGGAGAAACTGAGGTCTCTGGCCAACACTCAGCTGGGTGAGCTTACTTCAAAACAGATATTCTCACTTCAGATGTCAGCATTCAGATAAAAGGTGCCCTGGCCAACATCTCACTGCACCTTCATGAAAGATCCTGAGCCACACTGCCAAGCTAGGATGCTTAGAAATTTCTGAATCTAAGACCATGTGTGAGATTTAAAAAAAAAAAAAAATTTAATTTGTTAAAACACTAAATTTGGGGGTAATATAATAGGCTGAAATAGATAACTAATATATAAGAATTAAAGAGAATTAAGAAGATTGAACTGATATAGAAAAAATAATTGGCAGCAAGTTGCCAAATATTCTAAGTCAAAGGATGAATATAACAGCACTGCAAAATAATAACATGTAGATAGAGCAGTTGATATTCAAGTCTTATCCACACACATTTATTTATAAATATAGTTTACCAATTCATATTTTACATAATGTTTTCTGAAAGGATTCAAGTACTCTAAGGAAAAGAACATTTAGGCCAAACACTGTACCATTTGTTTCTTCCACTGATAAATAATGTTATTTTAAAAAGACATTTGTGGAGATAAAAGGTAGAATCTGCCAATGGGTTGTATCTGGGACCTACAAAAATACTTGTTTCTATCATTAAATAAAGTAATTATTAAGAATAAATGCCTCTTTAAAATTTCAATTACATGGGCCTAGTTTTAAATTTATGTCTGACTAAAGCCAGAAAGAACAGCAGAAGCATTTCTTTTCAAGATAACTTTTATTAATATTGCTCTAGAGAGCTTTTTCCAAATGAAGAGAGAAGAGAGAAAATTAAACATTTTCTATACACTAAATTATCCCTTAATACCTCAAAAACATGAAAAACCTGTCAGCACTTCCTTTTATTTCAGTCAGAAAATGGATTTTTTATGAGTTTTATAAAAATTTATTATTAAAGTCACAAAAATATTTTCCCTTTTAATATTTGTCAGAATGATAAAATGATGTAGCAGTGACAAAGACAGAATAAGTACCAGTGACAAAAAAGTAAAAGGGTAAACTTCAGGAAGTCCTCACTCCTTCATTTCAAGAACAATAAACTTTTATATTTTATAACAGCAATTGGCTCTGAAATAGAGAAAAATGTTCCATATCCTTTCATTTTTATCGTAGCATCCATTATCTTATTTTTCTCATTTGTTGTCTTTTTTTTTTTTTTTTTGTCTCTTATGCAACAGGCAATTACATGGTATTGGCGGCTGTTTTTTTGAGAACTTGTCAATTTCTCCAGGTATCTGGCCCCAAACTGTTTCTTGGGCTGTGACAGCTCAATCACTTCTGAGCTCACCTCTGAGCACTATGTAGCCCAGAGGCACTTGGAGTGAATTATACCTATAATCAGTTCTTTTCAATTCAGATTTCCTATGGAGTTAGTTACTTCAACTTGAAAAACAATTCTGCATTCACTTATTCTAAATATATCATTCACCTTTCCTTCTGAGCCAATTATTAAGATAGAAAGCCTTTTTTGGTTCTTGAATTTTTGCAGTTTTAAACACCATCACCGGATATAATTAGTCATATGTATTTGTTCATGACTTCTTAGAGTATAAATAAAATGTTAAATTGGCTGCGATTTGGTAAATGTGAGCTAGACACATAATCAGTTCTGATTATACAAACATTTTCTTTGTTTGACCATTGATATATTTTCAGGGATAGTATTCAGTAAATAGGGGCTCATAACTAGCTTTTTATGTCCCTTAGCCATGAGACCTTTACCTCACTTTTGGTTTCCATAAACCTGCTTTGACACCACTGAGTTTATGGATATCAGCAGATTTTAATAAAGCATGTACTTGGAGTATTTATAACCATGTTAGATACACATCGCTGAGTCCACATAGGAGTGAACATTTTTTCAATGAAAGTTTGCATAACACAGAAAATTATTTCTGAATACCTTTCGTTATTTGTTTAATCTGTCATTCTAAGAAATTTTAGTGGTACAAGGAAAAAGAACTCTGAGTCAAGAACCTGAATCCTTGAGTGGGTGGAGGTAGGGCCAAATTTTCCTATCATTCATTTGTTCAACAGATACCGATGGGAAATTTAATATGTGCCAAAAAATGTCCTAGGTATTGGGAAGACAGCATGAACAAAACAGGTAATGCCCCTACTCTTATTTAGGATAAAATGTCTCTTGCCACAATATTCTTAGTGTGTTGAAAATAATATCAGTTCTTCTGATTCTAATAGTAGGGTAGGAAAGTAAAAATGAAATGGTATATATGGAAATATACAGCAGTCTGCAAAAGCAAAACACGACCTTATCCCTAGAGATCAGTAGACTTGGTTCCTCTTGCAAAACCATTCCTGAATAATTGATGAAATTTCTTCCCCTCCCAGATTCCCTGAACTCTGAAAGGCTAATTGAACTGCATAAACTTTAAACCATAATAATAATTTTTTTTTAAGTTAGCTATACAGATTGTCATGAAATGCTTAACATGTTTTGGGATGGCTCCTAGGTTGTGAAATGTCTGTGTCACTCTGTAGCTTCTGTCATTGAGATCTTTCAAGACGAGGCTGGCAAGCCAATGAGGGCATTTTCCTGGGACCTGGTCAGTTGTTTGTGACCCATGAAGGCAAGATGACACTTCAGTCTCTGTCCACTATGGGTCCGAAGGATGGTGAAGTAAATACCCTGGAATATCCAGTCAGTTTAGACAAAAAGTGTATATAATGATCACAAAATGATAGTCCTGAGATAAACACAAGAACTCCAAGAAAATTGAAAGTACATGGTAATGGACATCCACTTGACAAATCCACCTGGATCCATGAAAATGCAGTGGCACAGGTGTGTTAGAGATAAAGGTCCTCTCAAGGATGCAGGATGCCAGATGCATTACATCCATAGAATAAGTTATTCTACACAAAACTGCATTATTAGATTAAAATATTTCAGAGAATTTTACATTGTATTGAGATTTCATACTAGTTAGACATTTTTACAAAATTAGAGGTAATAATGTAAGGGTGAAAATACCTACAGAGAATTTACAGGATAACTTCCGTGTAATTGGAGGTATGATTTTAACAGGATTATGAAGTTCCAGCTTTTTTCAAAGAGGGGGAAAGATTTAAAGAAACACCATGCAGAAAGAAAATAAAAAACAAATTGTAAAAAAATAGAAATTGCACCTAGATTGCTACCTAGAATTTGCTAGCATAATGGCCAATTTAAAAAACAAAACAACAACTTTTCTAATAGTGACAGGCACATATATAACTGATAACAGAAAAAATCTCGTATCTAAAGGGAATTCTTAGTCAAATAGAATGAACCCCTGGATTCAATTCAAAAGACAACTTTAGAAATACAAATGACAGCTTATGGAAAGTAGTAATTTTCTAATTTGAACAAAAAGCTCGAAACAGGAGAGACAAAATAAGGTCTTTTTTAATTGCAAAACATACTTATGACAGATAATTCGGGAAATAATATGAAACGAAAGGTAAAAATCACCATATGTTCAATAGTGGAAGGAGACATGCTATGTTATGGGATAATTTTTCAACATATATTTAACTACATACATTAATACTAAACATAGGATAAATATCTTTTCTTATTTCTACCAGAGCCATCCAAAATTACAGAAAAAGAAAGGTTGTTCTTTCTTTACATATAACCTTTACCTAAGTCCTTGTTAATCACTTGACGATCATAGCATACTCTTCTGAAAGCACTTCACATTCCCAGATGCAAAGTGCAAAGGTGACATCAAGTTTCTTCATGTCTTTCTGCGTTATTCTTAATAAAGCATACTGGCTTAGTTGTGTATAAATATCAAGTATTAAGTATGAGTTTAAAACCTATTTACCTATTTCTTTAAACTTATTTAGAAAATTGCTTGGTTAAACTGAAATGTAAATTTTAGAAAATTATGAGTCTATTTTCCTATGTCATGTACTAACAATTCACACTTTTGTGTAAAATGCTACAAATCAAACTGATATTTTAAATTTCAGAAAAAAATTTCATAGAAAATCACTACTTGCCTTCTTAACCTCTGATCTTTAAAAATCCTAATACAGAAAGAAATTGTGTTTGAGAAAGGAAAAAATGAATAAATATTTATTTGTTCCTCAGTAGGGAGTAGGATTTTGATTCTCAGTCTCAGATCTGAATTCTCAGTCTCAATCTCAGAAAATGAGATTTCATTTTCTCATCACATTTTCCAATTTTGTATATTGTTTACCTAATTAAAGTTTTTTTAGTAGCTCTTTGCTTTAGAGATAAAAATGGCTGAAAGTCTTCCATTAATTATAATTGAAAAATGATGACATTTTAGTTTAGTGTAGTAAAAGTATACTAATAAAATATTATATTGGAAAGTGGAACTTTTTCCTCAAAAATAAATTTTTGATTTGTATAAAATAACTACTGTTTCAAGAACATGTGGAAAATATAACACTGCATAGTTAGTTAGGTGGTACTAAAATGCAATTTTATTCAATTCTGGCCTAGGCACAAGGCCTACAAAGATCATGTCATTACTCCAGTCAGACCCAAGGTAAAAACAGATGACCCAGAGGTAGTAATGCCACAAATGAGTCATTGAAAAAAATAATCTATCATGAAAAGTTTGCACAACACTTGTAGGAAACCATTCATGATAAGTTGCTAAACTTATTTTCAATTAAAACAATAGAATATTAACTAAGAAATAAAGCCATTAACTCAGTCTCCCCACTACAAAAGTTGTCCCTATGGCCTCTGAGAAATTGAACCCTCAAACTCTCAGGCAGCCTTGTTCACTTGGTGTTTCAGTGAGTATAAAATTTGTGAGGTGATAATCATGGAGAATATTTGTTTAAGCCTCCATGAAAATGGAGATAAAACCAAGTATAAAAAAAAAAAAAATGTAGCCTGTGCTAAAATTAAATGGCCAAAGTTGAGAGAGAGAGAAGGTAAGCACAAAACAGCAGAGCAGGGATAGAATATTTTCAGTGTGGGAATTGTGGGGAGAAGAAAATACAATCAACTAATGACAAAGTGTTTACAAAATGATATACATTTTTTGCTTAATACCATGAAGACTATGTCAAGAATTAAGGGCATTTAAATGTGGTCTGGGGTGTTTTAAAATAGTGATAATTACTCAATGTGGAGAATTTAGAAAATTCAAGCAGATATAGAAAAGGAAATTAAAATTACTCATACTCTGCACGAAGCAGGCATAAACCCTATAAACATTTTGGTCTGACAGAATACGTGTGTATTCAGTGGGCAGCTGGCAGATGTGTATGGTGGTGGGGTGGGCTGTGGACTCTGTGTGTGCTTACCCCATCATTTTTCCCTTTGTGTCTGTGTAAATGTAAATGTTGTTGCTGATAATTAGATCTTACCATGTTCCACTTATTCCATGAAACATTAGTATTCTCTTCTGTTAATAAGAGTAAGGGGGCGCCTGGGTTACTCAGTTGGTTCTGCGTCTGCCTTTGGCTCTGGTCATGATCCCAGGGTCCTAGAATTGAGCCCAGGTAGGCTACTTCCTCAGCAGGGAGTCTGCTTCTCCCTCTCTCTTTGCCCCTCCCCCTCACTCATGTGCTCTCTCTCTGTCAAATAAATAAAATAAAATCTTTTAAAAGAAAGAGTAATAGTTCCATTGCATGGAGGTACCATGGTTTATTAACCATTCCTCATTAGGCATTTAAGTTTTCCAGATTTACTCTATTTTAAATACCAATGTGATAAACATTATCTGAAATGTTTTCCACATTCTTATTATTTTCTAATGAAAGTTATTAGAAGTAGCATTACTGTGATAAATGTATAAACAGTAACCTCATTTTTCATCTTTAAGAATTTTATTTTCTCTATTTCACAAAGGATGCACTTTTATTATAGGAAAGTTAGAAAATACATGAAAAATGAAAATCTAAATAATTAACATTTTAAAACCCAGTAATATCTGGTCACCTCATTTTGTCTTAGAGGGCTTCAGTCTTTTTTCTGGTCAATTATAGCAAATAAATATGTCTGCTTTTTCTTTCTTTTCTTTTCTTTTCTTTTCTTTTATTTTCTTCTTCTTCTTCTTTTTTTAATCAAATATCCTGTTATATCCTATATTATGCCCTATAACTTTTTAAAATTTGATAACGTACATAAATAACTTATTAAATAGAATATATCTGTGTCTAAATGAGCTCCACAAATATTGTACCAATTTCAAGTCTCACCAAGAGTTTGTTTTTCCACATCAATATCTATTTGGCGTATTATTATTCTTTCTAAAATCTGTCAATCCAATAGGTGAAAGATATTCTCTTAAAATATGAATTTACTGTTATTTGGTTACCAAACATTGAACATTTTTTATATATTTAATGACCATGTCTATACCTCATATTTTCAAATAACTTTTCAAATATATTTTATTACTCAGTTTTCTATAAGAATTTGTATAAATTATATATGCATACAGACACACATATACTATTAACTCATAGGGTTGCATTCATTGCAAAAATCTTCCAGTTTGTCTTTGGTCGTTTGTTCTGATGGCTTTTGTCATATAGTAGTTCTTATTTTTAATATACAAACAATCATTAGTCCTTTCTCTGTGACTGTGTCTTGTTTAAGAAACTTTCCTCAGGGACACCTGGGTGGCTCAGTCAGTTAAGCATCTGCCTTCAGTTCAGGTCATGATCCTTGGGTCCTGGGATCAAGCCCCATGTTGGGCTCCTTGCTCAGCGGGGAATTTGCTTGTCTGCTTCTCCCTCTGCCACTCCCCCTGCTTCTGCTCTCTCTCTTTCCCTCTCTTGTTCTCTCAAATAAATAAATAAAATCTTTTTTTTTTTTTTTGAAGAACCTCTCTCTAGTTTTGATTTTGCCTCTCCCATTTTTATGATCTTGGTTGCTGCCTCCAAACGCTCCCACAGTGACAATTTTTTACTGAAGCTATTGTTTGGATTCAAGGTTAAGAATGACTTGGATCCTACTATGTTAATTATTTTTTCTAAACAATTAGCCAGTAAGAGAGAAAAAAAATAACATGGTCTGATAAGTCATTGTCAGGTATGATAAGTCTCATACCTGATTTGAACATAGAATTTAATGTCTTTATTTGAAAAATGCTAAAGAATCTCACGGCAATGCCCAGGGATTGTGTGAACATTGACTTTTCAGCACGTGCAAATGTCACTGCGGAGGAGACGTTATTGGGGATGAGGTGTGCCATGAAAATTAAACCTCATCAATGGAGAAATTAAATCATTGCCTGGCATCACTTGGCTAGTCAGGGGCAACACTAGCATAGAGTTCAAAACAATACTCCCAATCGGAAGTTGCTATTAACACACCAGGCAATGTAAAGTTTTACTGTCTTCTAAAATTTAGCTAGGAGTATGAGACCTATTCCGAATCACTAAGAAGGTGGTTTCATCATTAGGATGCAAATAACAGAGCACAAAAATTGATGGCCTTCTTCTCTCCAGGGGCTTCTCCAAGAAATCAAACTCAGAATAGAATAAAAGAACTCACTCCTTTATTCTTCTCATACCCACTTAAGCCCCCATGTTGCATCGCCACTACAAGATGGGATTGGGAGGGAGACAAACCATAAGTGACTCTTAATCTCACAAAACAAACTGAGGGTTGCTGGGGGGGAGGGGGTTTGGGAGAAGGGGGTGGGATTATGGACATTGGGGAGGGTATGTGCTTTGGTGAGTGCTTTGAAGTGTGTAAACCTGGCGATTCACAGACCTGTACCCCTGGGGATAAAAATATATGTTTATAAAAAATAAAAAATTAAAAAAAAAAAAAGAACTCACTCCTTCTTGGCAGAACAGTCAGGTTGATAGAAATACATTTTCTCAAAAGAAGTCCTTGGAGATATTTGCATTTATGAAAGAAAATAAATGTTAATTCTTTTGTTCCAAGGCTTTTGACTTGTCAGAAGATGAAATTTAAATTTTCTCCTTTTTTTAAAATAAGAATAATCTACCTGTTATAAACACAGAAGTGGGATTTGTCCAAAGCTGAAGTCAAACAGGTACTATTAGAAATGAAATTGGATCCTGTGAAAATATTGCAAGTGAATGAAAACATTGCTGAGCCAAGGTCTCACAGCTAGTAAAAAGCATCAAGAGAAATTGCAGGGAATAACACTAACCTTCATCTGACTTCTTAAAGTTAAAATTTCAAAGCGGTCTCCTGATAGATATCAAAAGCAGCTATCCCTACAGGATTTACTTCAGTTTTCTGAGTGGAAGAAAACATCAGACAAAAAGTATTTAATTAATGTTTAAGTTAATTGTCAACATGAACGCGTAGTTTCCTCAGTCTTCATCTTGAGAAAAACACATTTTCCACATTGACTTTCAAGAACATTTCAGTCCAAGTTCAGTTCGGTTTTCATACTCCTACACAACGTGGTGTCAACTCGGATCCTATTTTTAGAAATGTTTCCTGACTCTGGATTAAAAGAAGAGGAGGTTGGAAAGTTTCCATTAAAACATTCCTTTCTCCTTTATGTTTCCCAGAAATAAAAACCTCTTTCAAACTAGTCTTTTTTTCTAAATGAAGTAAACCAAAGTCTCAGTTTGTTACCTTCTCCATATTCCTAAACCAAGACAAACAGCAAAAACAAAAATTTAAACACACACATAACAACAACAACAACAAAAACAACTTTAAAAAAAAGGAGCCAGACATTTTTCTCTCTCTGTTAATGATAAAATTTGTTTCAGTTCAGGCCAAAATCTACCACACCCAAAGTTCAGAATGGAATGCTGGATATATTAAAATGAACTAAACTCCCAACCCAGCAGCTTAGATTTAGAATCCTCTTCCTTTGACATGGAATTTATACAATCTATACTTGATCATGAAAAAAATATATTATTTAGCCATAACATATACAAGAGTTGAAAGAGAATGTTTTCTTTAGGAGGGTTACTTCTAGCTGCACAAGATTAATTTTAGAAATTGAGGAATTATCTGGATTGGTAAAATTGAAAGGACATGTTGGACTCAATTGCTGCTCTGTGTCAGTGGAAGTGTTTGAATCATGTGTATTCATATGCCAACTCACCACATTTTAAGGGTTGGTTGGTGTCTAAAGTCAGCCCAGGCTAAAAAGTGACAAGTGGTTTTTTATTATTTTCCATAAGCACAGTAATCTGAAAACAAAGTGAGATCCTGTTGGAATCAAATGCTGAGAAGGAAATGGAGGTCTACTCTTGATTTGATAGTAATTCTAGATATGAAGTAAGAGACAAAAGATACAAGGATTTCAATTCTAAAATAGATAAGTTCTGGGCATCTGATGTTCAGCACAGTGACTACACTTAATTTGACTGTTGTATTGTATATTTGAATATTGCTAAGAGAGTAGGTCTTAAAAGTTCTCATTGCAAAAAAAAAAAAAAAGTGTAACTGTGTATGCCGATGGATCTTAGCTAGACTTATTGTGATCATTTTCAATATATATAAATATGAAATCATGAAGTGGTACACCTGAAACTAAAATAATGTTATATATCAATTATATCTCAATTTTTAAAAATCTTTAAAAATAATACTAATAAATGCTTTTGCTTTAAAAAAGAAGTGCAGGTAGCCCTCAAAACCCATGGAAGAGTACTTTATAGTTTTCTGAGTATAGATTCTGTGCCTCTTTGGTTAGGTTTATTCCTAGGTATCTTATGGTTTTGGGTGCAATTGTAAATGGGATTGAGTCCTTAAATTCTCTTTCTTCTGTCTTGCTGTTGGTGTAGAGAAATGCAACTGATTTCTGTGCATTGATTTTATATCCTGACACTTTACTGAATTCCTGTATAAGTTCTAGCAGTTTTGGAGTGGAGTCTTTTGGGTTTTCCACATATAGTATCATATCATCTGCGAAGAGTGATAATTTGACTTCTTCTTTGCCAATTTGGATGCCTTTAATTTCCCTTTGTTGTCTGATTGCTGAGGCTAGGACCTCTAGTACTATGTTGAATAGCAGTGGTGATAATGGACATCCCTGCCGTGTTCCTGACCTCAGCAGAAAAGCTTTCAGTTTTTCTCCATTGAGAATGATATTTGCGGTGGGTTTTTCATAGATGGCTTTGATGATATTGAGGTATGTGCCCTCTATCCCTACACTTTGAAGAGTTTTGATGCAACATGGGGGCTTAAGTGGGTAGGAGAAGAATCAATGAAACAAGATGGGATTGGGAGGGAGACAAACCATAAGTGACTCTTAATCTCACAAAACAAACTGAGGGTTGCTGGGGGGAGGGGTTTGGGGTGAAGGGGGTGGGATTATGGACATTGGGGAGGGTATGTGCTTTGGTGAGTGCTGTGAAGTGTGTAAACCTGGTGATTCACAGACCTGTACCCCTGGGGATAAAAATATATGTTTATAAAAAATAAAAAATTTAAAAAAAACACCATGGAAAATAAAGACGAATTTATCCTAGAAATATTTCCACAAAAACTTACAAGATTTCAGGTATAAGACAGGATCTGCTTAATAAATGTATTAGTATTTGAGTTTTGCTCTTTTTGGAAGTAGACTTTATGTATAGATTTACATCCTTCTGGTTTACACCATAACTCCTCACTATAAAACCCAAACTCTGACTTAAATCAAACCAGAAATTAAATAGGCTGGAGGTTTTGGAATAAAACTCATCTTCAATTTAGAAATGTTGTCAACAAAGATGCTATTCATTTATTTTCAAAGGTTTTTAATGCTATTCTTAAAATAGAGGGTTTTAGAAAAACATAAGTAGTTTAGGGGCACCTGGGTGGCTTGGTCGGTCAAGTATCCTACTCCTGATTTTGGCTCAAGTCATGATCTCAGGGTCCTGGGGTCGAGTGCTCGGTCAAGCTCTGCATTCGGCAGGGGATGGAGAGGAGTCTCCTTCTTTCCCTCTGCCCCTCCATGCTCTCTCGCTCTCTCGCTCTCTCTCAAATAAATAAATAAATCTTTAAAAAGAAGTCAGTCATTTAGCTGAGCTTTACACTCCTTTAAAGTGAGGGGTAAATCCTTGCATTATATATGCACTGATATGTAACAGAGTGTAAGCAGTATGGCCATCTATCCTAGCTGCACATCAAATTTTATCTCCTAATTGGTTAGGAAAGTACTGGAAGTTTCATTGTAGTTTTAACTTGATGCTTTAGCATTAAGCATTGCAGACCTGACGAATTAGTCTTTTCAGTAAGACAAGCACAATGCTTTATTCAAGGATGTAATGTTTATCTTGGAGGAATTTTTCCTTTAATATCCTGCAGAGTGGCTCAGGAAGTATTAGGAGAATAGGCTTTCTTGTGAGCTGACAGTCCTCATAGGTAATCTGAAATGAATCACCCAAGATTTGCTTTTTTGCTAAACATAATTCATCTTTTCTTTCGGACTCCCACTCAATCCACCCCCATCCCCATCTCTCCTACAAGGTTGCTTTGGGAACAAGAGAGAAAAGAGTCATCACACAACTGCATAGCAGAGTTTCCCAATTAATGAGCTATTTTCAAGGATTATATCATTCACCTTTGGATTATATCACTTGCTTGATGTACATAAGCATGGACCACAGCTGTAATTTGCAAAATTAAATGGTACATTTATATTCCCCACTGGGAAAAGCAGGAAACAAATGTATTCCCTTTTAGAGGCCTACAACTAGAAACCGTACAATTGAATTAAAATTAGTAACATTTTCTTTCCATAAATTTGACAATAAAAGACAAATGGCCTAACTATAGAATAGCATTTCACACATATGGTTATGTAGTAAAAAAAAAGAAAAAAGAAAAATTTGGATTTTCTTTCCACATCTTCTCCGTGATTTCAGGCAGGTCATTTATCCTCTCTGTGCCTGTTTGTTCACATGGAAAAATACAAATAACCATTGCATGTACTACTAACCTCTGAGGACCAAATTAAATAATGGGTCTGAAGGCTTGTAGGTAATTGCAAAGCACTATCAAAATGTGACATACTATTAGGAAATTCCATTAAAACACACATAACAATGCAATGTGGATTTGTTCTTAGCAAAATGTTTCCAAGCCCCTTTATCATCAGTGATAAGTGGTAAAGAGACAATCTCAATCTGGGTTCCCCGTAAGGAAGACACTTATCAAAAGCTATGTGCACAGGTTAGGAGATGGCCCCTAAATTCCTCCCTTATAAGGAAGGAAGCACGGAAAGTATAAAAGAAAGAGAGAAATCAATGAAAAGTACAGGAACAAGCTGGTTACTACCTCGGGAAACTGGGGTTCAGTCTACTGGGAACCATTATAAACCTTGTGGAACATGCCTCAGAATTAATCCCTAGAGCATGGGGAGGGTTCTCAGTGGCTGTTACATTGAAAACTTAAGATTCCCATTGGATTCCAGGAAAGGAACATATAGTTATGTGGTTTCTTTTTTTCAGCTTCCCTTCTTGCCAACAGGCATCCAAGTAAAATTTTTAAATATTTGTTTTAAAACTTTTAAAATCAAATAATAAAATGAATAAATGCCTTTTTTCCCTTAAGTGTTAACTATGACTCTTACAGTTTCTTGGAATTTGTGCTGTTATTTGGTTTGGTTTGGTTTTGCTTTCGTCTGTTTTTCCCCTGAATGACATATAAATTGACTTTAGACTATATTGTATTTTCTTGAGGATTCAAAGATGGCACAAGAGACAGGGCTGATTTTCTAGAACAAGATTCCTGTTTTCCTTTGGGTTTCCTTATTTCTTGACTAAAATACACAACTAGATATACTAGAAAGTATATGTGTTTTTCAACTTTGAAAATTTAATAACTGAGTAACTTAAAACTACTAGTGTCTATATTTTCTAGAATATTGATGTTTAGAAACCTCGCCTTAGAATAAACAGTTTTAACCTATTTTTTATCTTGAAAATGAAAACTGAGAGCTCATGTGTGTAAAGTCACCAAAAATTCATTGTAAACACCCTAAAAATGTCAGTCATTATCAACTGCCCTATCCAGCTTCATCTGAAGCATAACATTTGGTCTCCCACCTACAGAAGAACTTATCTGTTTAAATAAAAAGATAAAAAATTTCAAAATACTTGCAATTTTCAACAACAGTAAGGATTCTGTTGGCTATTCCTGTAGTCAACGCAGAGAGCAGACAGAGCAGTGGATATGTGCCATTCCCATGGGCTCACTACTGTCGCTTCACAAATGGGTCACTCCAACAGCCAAAGAGCACAACAACGAAATCATGGCACCTGCTACCAATGTCCTCTGTTTCTGGGTGCTCTACCAAAAAGCACTTGCCTCATGTTCAACTATGTCTTTAAATTCTTCAGAATCTAGACCTGATGCTGAATCATAATTTTGCAGCAGATGTTACTAACAGATTAATATCATGGGTACTTCTGTGAGATAAAAATGTATCCCCTTTCTTTAGTTAATACAGAAAGGAATTGGCAGCCATGCAACCTTAGTTTGTTTTGAAAATAATCATTTTGAACTTCCAGTATTTAATAACATAATTAGCCCCTTTGAGGTGAGTGTGTACGTGTGTGTGTGTGTGTGTTTTGGTGGTGGTTTGGGGGGGTTGAATATTTAAACAAAAAGTAAGTGAAAAAATTAAGTTAGAGCAAAAATAAACTGAGTTCTTGTCTTGTAATATGATAGACGAATGGTTTTACATTTTCAGGGTTTAAAAAACATCTCAAATAAAAAGACAAAAATACTCTATTTTACTATAATAATACTTAAGCCCCACTTGTATATTTAACTTTGTTAGAAGATGAAAAAATAAATTGCATACATAATTGTATCATATTCTCAACTCACATTAATGCATCATATTAATGTTGATAAATATCAGCTAGGGTACTTTGGGCATGTCATTGGATCTTCCATCTCAGAAAGCGGTTGACCATAATTGGGGCTTTGGTAAAAGGAAAGAGAGTAGCTAAAGAGATGGTAGAGGCAGTAAAGTCAGAGGGGTTTCATCAATTACATATATATATATATATATATATATATATATATAAATCTTTAAAATATATATGTATATATATATATAAATCTTTAAAATATATATGTATATTTTAAAGATTTATTTATTTATTTGAGATAGAGAGAAAAAGGGTACTTGTGTGCATGTAAATGAGAGTGTGAGCTGGGGGGTGGGTGGCAGGGGCAGAGAGAGAGAAACTCAAGCAGACTCTATGCTGAGCACAGAGCCCATGGGGGTTTGATTCCACCACTCAGAGATCATGACCTGAGCTGAAATCAAGAGTCCCATGATTCATTCACTGAGCCAGGAGCCCCCATCAATTACTCTTAAGCAGAGGCTGGTGAACACTTTCCCTTGGCTTTAGTTTAATAGGAAAGCAGATAATAAAGTAAAATTATAGGATGAGTAACAAAAAAAAAAATACTTCTTGAAACATGTCCAAAAGTATTTCCCCCATCTTGGCCATCTCTTTCCATTCCCTGATTTGCCTTTATTGACTATTTAAACAGGGAGGGGCAATGAGGGACAGTGGGAGATGGGGAGCCAGGCAGCTCTGGTCAGAAATGAAGCTGGGGAGAGAGGGGTGCCATGGGGACTGGTCCTGGTTGTCCCCTCAGGATGAAAGCTTCGATGAGCAGGTGGGAAAATCGAACACAATAGATAGCCAGTTACCTGAAACAGCATCACAACCCCTGCTCCTCCAGTGTCATGTGGGAAGGTTGACAGTCCCTCAGAGGAGTCTCTCACTTGGCATGCTGTGAGTGAACTGCATTGGTGGAAGGATATGTTCGGGTACATGGGCTAAAGAAGGAGTCCCCAGGAGTCAGGGGCCTGGACATTTCCTATAGTGGACACAGAAGTCCCCATAGGCCCCGGTGGGGGAGCAAATACGTGACCTACTAGAGGGCTGGGTTCAGAGAAGCATGAGTTGGGAACTGAGGACAAGAGGTTTAGGCAAGAGTTACTAGACTCCAGCAGTGGGAATGAGCATGGTGCCCCCACTCTCCAGGCAAATCCAGCATATCACAGCCAACACCAGTGCAGGAACCTGGAACTAGTGGGACATTGCAGAAGGCAGTGAATTTCCAGGCAAAACATGGGGACTGTAAATCCTTCTTGAACAGCCATAGGGAATGGAAGCTCCTCTGTACCCACAACCCTTTCTGGGCAGGAGGAGGGGCAGGGAAGTTTTTGGAAGGTGGAGGTAATCCTGACTGGGAGTTTAACTTTGAATTGAAGAGCCAGCTTTCAACTGCAAGAACCAGAACCAGCTTACCTTTGCTTGACAAGCTGAAATCCCTCCCCAGCCCACCCCCCACAGTAGGAATGGAAGCCAGGATGGACACTGGTCATTTTAGGGGCAGACATCAGAAGGAAAAGACTGGGATTTGACCAACCTGGGAGCTTTGTCCTATTGCATTTACTGTGACTGCCCATAAGATTATGCTGTTAAATTCCTTTCCATGAAACTTTAATGAAAGTATGTGTGTGTGTGTTTTGGGGGTGGTGGTGAAGAGATGGATGGAGAGCTGTTCTTTATCTCAGCATAAAGCCACAGAAAGGTATTAAACTAATTATCCAAATTACTCTGTTCTCAGCCTGCCTTACTTTAACCTCACACTAGGTTTAATCTTGATTTCTCATTTACCTGCTGGAAGCCTTTAGAATCATTTAACTATAATCAAATAAGAGAAAGAGAGAGAAAGCTGCAAACAAAATCAAACTTGCTAAGGCCACTCGCAAGTTTCAGAACATCTTTACTATGTATAGTCTTTTCTATTCCACTATCCAGAATCTCATACAGCCAGCCAAAATTGTTTTCACCTTCCTGTCTCTAATCTCCCATAATATTTTGTGATCCTAGCTTAGAACTGTCCTCCATAGATCAGTTGGTTCAAATTCTGAGCATTTTGTTATATATTCCAAAGAACTCTCTTTATCAGACTTCTGTTTTGCACTCTTTTTTGGGCAAAATCAAACCTTTTTTAAAAAATTAATTTATTTTTTTTTCTTCTTTTTTTTTTAATTTTTTTTTAATTTTTTTTTATTATTTTATATTTTTTATAAACATATATTTTTATCCCCAGGGGTACAGGTCTGTGAAACACCAGGTTTACACACTTCATAGCACTCACCAAATCACACACCCTCCCCAATGTCCATAATCCCACCCCCTTTAATTTAATTTAACCCTGGGTGTCCCAGTGGCACCTGGGTGGCTCAGTTGGTTAAGTGGTTGTGATCTCAGGGTCTTGGAACTGAGTCTCACATCAGGCTCCCTGCTCAGTGAGGAGCCTGCTTCTCCCTCTCCATCTTTCTGCCTCTCCCCCTGCTTGTACTCTCTTATTCTCTCTGTCAAATAAATAAAATCTTTGAAAAAAAATAGATTAAGTGTCTCAGTTTCTTCTACTGAATAAGAAGGAAATGTTCAAGAGCCTTGGTGACAGCCCAAACTTTCCACTGTATGCAATTATTCCATACACAAGACTTGACATATCAACATTTCCTGTAAAGAAACAACATCAACAGCACCAGACAGTTTGTGTGTGTGCTCTGAGCTCTGAGCCAAACAGTAAATTCAAGTTACTTTACTATTTACCTTCAGCACTGTTATCCCATTGTGTTCAATTCAGCATTGAATTATTATTTTTGTTATGTTAGCCTACTATATCCCAGGTTAATCATGTTTGCTTTTTTGTTATGTTCATGGTGCCTACAGGTGATAGGTGAATGGAGTTCTCAAGATGCAGCATCACAAAAACAAAAGCAAGTGAACACTGTTCTCAACGTGAGCTCTGGAAGACTTCCAAATGACTTACTTAGGAATCTTGGGATATCTCGGGAGTGGGGGGAACATTGCAGTGAATGTGAATGCCGGTTCACTGAGCAAACATTTCCATAGACTGTATGGAATCCTAAAAAAAGATAGAATTGACAAGGGGGAGGCAATTCATGTGGGTTAGTCACATTTCAAATTATTCTTATGTTTTTATTGTTGGTCCTTTAAAAAATAAAAATCACGTAGACTGAAGCTTTGGAACATATTTCTCCTAACTGGTGTCAGCAATGCTTTAATCATTTATTGCTCACTAAGTATAACAACCAGATGTTCTGATTTTAAGGACATTCCACCCACTTCCAAAACTCCCAGTGCAGTCCTAATTACCCACTTTCAGCTCCTTGTTTCTTTGCTTGTGGCTGAAAACATTGCAAATCTGGCACCAAAGTGCCACGTGAATAAAACATGTTAGTAATACTTGTACTTAATAAGTAGCTATCCTAAAGAAGCAATGTGGAAATCCCATGGCCAATCTTGGTCATAAAATCTTCCTCTGTGGTAACCAAAAAGATGCTTTCTGAAAAGTGAGCTGTGATTTAATGGGAAGATAACTGTTCTTGTAATTAGAACACCTATGATCAAGCCCCAGTTCAGACACTTACTCATTTGAAACCCTGAGTCACTCACTTATTTCTCTGCAAAGGAGGGATGATGATATGCCCCCAAAGCACTCTTAGACTCCAGAGGCAGAGTGAATCAGTATATGTAGCAGTGTTCAGTAAACTGTAAGTGCCCACGGTGAGCTACAAATTATATATAGGAGCTATGAAAGGATTGTGGATGTTGAAACTAGATAGAAAAATGCATTTAAAACCTGTTCAAGATAGCAAAGATAAAGAAAATGAGAGCATGGCCTCAACAAACAACACAACAAAAGACATCTACTATGTCTAGCTACTTAATTTATGGTCTGGTGCAAAATGAAAATGTTAGTCCTCTTGTTTAAAAAGTAGGGAAGAAAGGGAAAGAGCCTTTTCTTTGGTGACATCTCTTCAGTCTTCGTGGTGTTTTTTTATTTACTATTTCATGTCGTGTCAATGGGAGAGGGAGTAATCGCAAGATGTACATAGACCTTCACAGGTGCAGAGCCACCACCCAAGACTCAGAATGCGGGTCTGCTCAACCTCTGTCTGTGTAGTTGCCCATTTAGTGGGAGGGCAAGAGTGGTACTGAGCATGGCCAGGAGATCAGTGGTGGAGAGCCTACCCCAGGGAGGCAGAGAGGTTCCAACTCAACAGAGCTACTGTTCCATTTGTCTTCTTTCAGAACACAACACAAAGATAAAATTTTTTTTTTAATATAATTTTTTATTTTTTACAAACATATATTTTTATCCCCAGGGGTACAGGTCTGTGAATCACCAGGTTTACACACTTCACAGCACTCACCAAAACACATACCCTCCCCAATGTCCATAATACCACCCCCTTCTCCCAAAACCCCTCCCCCCAGCAACCCTCAGTTTGTTTTGTGAGATTAAGAGTCACTTATGGTTTGTCTCCCTCCCAATCCCATCTTGTTTCATTGATTCTTCTCCTACCCACTTAAGCCCCCCTGTTGCATCACCACTTCCTCATATCAGGGAGATCATATGATAGTTGTCTTTCTCTGCTTGACTTATTTCGCTAAGCAGGATACGCTCTAGTTCCATCCATGTTGTTGCAAATGGCAAGATTTCATTTCTTTTGATGGCTGCATAGTATTCCATTGTGTATATATACCACATCTTCTTTATCCATTCATCTGTTGATGGACATCTAGGTTCTTTCCATAGTTTGGCTATTGTGGACATTGCTGCTATAAACATTCGGGTGCACGTGCCCCTTTGGATCACTACGTTTGTATCTTTAGGGTAAATACCCAATAGTGCAATTGCTGGGTCATAGGGCAGTTCTATTTTCAACATTTTGAGGAACCTCCATGCTGTTTTCCAGAGAGGTTGCACCAGCTTGCATTCCCACCAACAGTGTAGGAGGGTTCCCCGTTCTCCGCATCCTCGCCAGCATCTGTCATTTCCTGACTTGTTGATTTTAGCCATTCTGACTGGTGTGAGGTGATATCTCATTGTGGTTTTGATTTGTATTTCCCTGATGCCGAGTGATATGGAGCACTTTTTCATGTGTCTGTTGGCCATCTGGATGTCTTCTTTGCAGAAAGGTCTGTTCATGTCCTCTGCCCATTTCTTGATTGGATTATTTGTTCTTTGGGTGTTGAGTTTGCTAAGTTCTTTATAGATTCTGGACACTAGTCTTTTATCTGATATGTCGTTTGCAAATATCTTCTCCCATTCTGTCAGTTGTCTTTTGATTTTGTTAACTGTTTCCTTTGCTGTGCAAAAGCTTTTGATCTTGATGAAATCCCAATAGTTCATTTTTTCCCTTGCTTCCCTTGCCTTTTGCGTTGTTCCTAGGAAGATGTTGCTGCGGCTGAGGTCGAAGAGGTTGCTGCCTGTGTTCTCCTCAATTATTTTGATGGATTCCTTTCGCACATTGAGGTCCTTCATCCATTTTGAGTCTATTTTCGTGTGTGGTGTAAGGAAATGGTCCAATTTCATTTTTCTGCATGTGGCTGTCCAATTTTCCCAGCACCATTTATTGAAGAGGCTGTCTTTTTTCCATTGGATATTCTTTCCTGCTTTGTCGAAGATTAGTTGACCATAGAGTTGAGGGTCTATTTCTGGGCTCTCTATTCTGTTCCATTGATCTATGTGTCTGTTTTTGTGCCAGTACCATGCTGTCTTGATGATGACAGCTTTGTAATAGAGCTTGAAGTCCGGGATTGTGATGCCACCAACGTTGGCTTTCTTTTTCAATATCCCTTTAGCTATTCGAGGTCTTTTCTGGTTCCATATAAATTTTAGAATTATTTGTTCCATTTCTTTGAAAAAGATGGATGGTACTTTGATAGGAATTGCATTAAATGTGTAGATTGCTTTAGGTAGCATAGACAATTTCACAATATTTATTCTTCCAATCCAGGAGCATGGAACATTTTTCCATTTCTTTGTGTCTTCCTCAATTTCTTTCATGAGTACTTTATAGTTTTCTGAGTATAGATTCTGTGTCTCTTTGGTTAGGTTTATTCCTAGGTATTTTATGGTTTTGGGTGCAATTGTAAATGGGATTGACTCCTTAATTTCCCTTTCTTCTGTCTTGCTGTTGGTGTAGAGAAATGCAACTGATTTCTGTGCATTGATTTTATATCCTGACACTTTACTGAATTCCTGTATAAGTTCTAGCAGTTTTGGAGTGGAGTCTTTTGGGTTTTCCACATATAGTATCATATCATCTGCGAAGAGTGACAATTTGACTTCTTCTTTGCCGATTTGGATGCCTTTAATTTCCTTTTGTTGTCTGATTGCTGAGGCTAGGACCTCTAGTACTATGTTGAATAGCAGTGGTGATAATGGACATCCCTGCCGTGTTCCTGACCTTAGCGGAAAAGCTTTCAGTTTTTCTCCATTGAGAATGATATTTGCGGTGGGTTTTTCATAGATGGCTTTGATGATATTGAGGTATGTGCCCTCTATTCCTACACTTTGAAGAGTTTTGATCAGGAAGGGATGCTGTACTTTGTCAAATGCTTTTTCAGCATCTATTGAGAGTATCATATGGTTCTTGTTCTTACTTTTATTGATGTGTTGTATCACATTGACTGATTTGCGGATGTTGAACCAACCTTGCAGCCCTGGAATAAATCCCACTTGGTCATGGTGAATAATCTTTTTAATGTACTGTTGAATCCTATTGGCTAGTATTTTGTTGAGTATTTTCGCATCTGTGTTCATCAAGGATATCGGTCTATAGCTCTCTTTTTTGGTGGGATCCTTGCCTGGTTTTGGGATCAAGGTGATGCTGGCCTCATAAAATGAGTTTGGAAGTTTTCCTTCCATTTCTATTTTTTGGAACAGTTTCAGGAGAATAGGAATTAGTTCTTCTTTAAATGTTTGGTAGAATTCCCCCGGGAAGCCGTCTGGCCCTGGGCTTTTGTTTGTTTGGAGATTTTTAATGACTGTTTCAATCTCCTTACTGGTTATGGGTCTGTTCAGGCTTTCTATTTCTTCCTGGTTCAGTTGTGGTAGTTTATATGTTTCTAGGAATGCATCCATTTCTTCCAGATTGTCAAATTTATTGCCGTAGAGTTGCTCATAGTATGTTCTGATAATTGTTTGTATTTCTTTGGTGTTAGTTGTGATCTCTCCTCTTTCATTCATGATTTTATTTATTTGGGTCCTTTCTCTTTTCTTTTTGATAAGTCGGGCCAGGGGTTTATCAATTTTATTAATTCTTTCAAAGAACCAGCTCCTACTTTCGTTGATTTGTTCTACTGTTTTTTTGGTTTCTATTTCATTGATTTCTGCTCTGATCTTTATGATTTCTCTTCTCCTGCTAGGCTTAGGGTTTCTTTCTTGTTCTTTTTCCAGCTCCTTTAGGTGTAGGGTTAGATTGTGTACCTGAGACCTTTCTTGTTTCTTAAGAAAGGCTTGTACCGCTATATATTTTCCTCTCAGGACTGCCTTTGTTGTGTCCCACAGATTTTGAACCGTTGTATTTTCATTATCATTTGTTTCCATGATTTTTTTCAATTCTTCTTTAATTTCCCGGTTGACCCATTCATTCTTTAGAAGGATGCTGTTTAGTCTCCATGTATTTTGGTTCTTTTCAAACTTCCTTTTGTGGTTGAGTTCTAGCTTTAGAGCATTGTGGTCTGAAAATATGCAGGGAATGATCCCAATCTTTTGATACCGGTTGAGTCCTGATTTAGGACCGAGGATGTGATCTATTCTGGAGAATGTTCCATGTGCACTAGAGAAGAATGTGTATTCTGTTGCTTTGGGATGAAATGTTCTGAATATATCTGTGATGTCCATCTGGTCCAGTGTGTCGTTTAAGGCCTTTATTTCCTTGCTGATCTTTTGCTTGGATGATCTGTCCATTTCAGTGAGGGGAGTGTTAAAGTCCCCTACTATTATTGTATTATTGTTGATGTGTTTCTTTGATTTTGTTATTAATTGGTTTATATAGTTGGATGCTCCCACGTTGGGGGCATAGATATTTAAAATTGTTAAATCTTCTTGTTGGACAGACCCTTTGAGTATGATATAGTGTCCTTCCTCATCTCTTATTATAGTTTTTGGCTTAAAATCTAATTGATCTGATATAAGGATTGCCACTCCTGCTTTCTTCTGATGTCCATTAGCATGGTAAATTCTTTTCCACCCCCTCACTTTAAATCTGGAGGTGTCTTCTGGCTTAAAATGTGTTTCTTGGAGGCAACATATAGATGGGTTTTGTTTTTTTATCCATTCTGATACCCTGTGTCTTTTGACAGGGGCATTTAGCCCATTAACATTCAGGGTAACTATTGAGAGATATGAATTTAGGGCCATTGTATTGCCTGTAAGGTGGCTGTTACTGTACATGGTCTCTGTTCCTTTCTGATCTACCACTTGTAGGATCTCTCTTTGTTTAGAGGACCCCTTTCAAGATTTCCTGTAGAGCTGGTTTGGTGTTTGCAAATTCTTTCAGTTGTTGTTTGTCCTGGAAGCTTTTAATCTCTCCTTCTATTTTCAATGATAGCCTAGCTGGATATAGTATTCTTGGCTGCATGTTTTTCTCATTTAGTGCTCTGAAAATATCATGCCAGCTCTTTCTGGCCTGCCAGGTCTCTGTGGATAAGTCAGCTGCCAATCTAATATATTTACCATTGTATGTTACAGACTTCTTTTCCCGGGCTGCTTTCAGGATTTTCTCTTTGTCACTGAGACTTGTAAATTTTACTATTAGGTGACGGGGTGTGGGCCTATTCTTATTGATTTTGAGGGGCGTTCTCTGAACCTCCTGAATTTTGATGCTCGTTCCCTTTGCCATATTGGGGAAATTCTCCCCAATAATTCTCTCTAGTATACCTTCTGCTCCCCTCTCTCTTTCTTCTTCTTCTGGAATCCCAATTATTCTAATGTTGTTTCGTCTTATGGTGTCACTTATCTCTCGAATTCTCCCCTCGTGGTCCAGTAGCTGTTTGTCCCTCTTTTGCTCAGCTTCTTTATTCTCTGTCATTTGGTCTTCTATATCACTAATTCTTTCTTCTGCATCATTTATCCTAGCAGTGAGAGCCTCCATTTTTGATTGCACCTCATTAATAGCTTTTTTGATTTCAACTTGGTTAGATTTTAGTTCTTTTATTTCTCCAGAAAGGGCTTTTATATCTCTCGAGAGGGTTTCTCTAATATCTTCCATGCCTTTTTCGAGCCCGGCTAGAACCTTAAGAATTGTCATTTTGAACTCTAGGTCTGACATATTACCAATGTCTGTATTGATTAGGTCCCTAGCCTTCGGTACTGCCTCTTGTTCTTTTGTTTGTGTTGAATTTTTCCGTGTTGTCATTTTGTCCAGATAAGAGTATATGAAGGGGCAAGTAAAATACTAAAAGGGTGGCAACAACCCCAGGAAAATATGCTTTAACCAAATTAGAAGAGATCCAAAATCGTGAGGGGGGAGAAAGGGGATAAAAAGTGGTTCAAAAAGGAAACAATAAAAAAAAAGAAAAAAGAGAAAAAAAAATTTTTTTAAAAAAAGAAAACACCTAAGAAAAATATAAAAAAGAAAAAAATATATATGTATTAGATAAACTAGTAAAAAATCGTTAAAAAAGAAAAAGGTAACAGTTAAAAAAAAAAAATTTACCCGAAGGCAAAAAAAAAAAAAAAAAAAATTAAATTAAATTAACCGCAAGACTAAAAAAAATCACAGGGAAAAATCCATGAGTTCCGTGCTTTGCTTTCTCCTCCTCTAGAATTCTGCTGCTCTCCTTGGTATTGAAACCGCACTCCTTGGTAGGTGAACTTGGTCTCGGCTGGATTTCTTGTTGATCTTCTGGGGGAGGGGCCTGTTGTAGTGATTCTCAAGTGTCTTTGCCCCAGGCGGAATTGCACCGCTTTTACCCGGGGCCGGGGTGAGTAATCCGCTTGGGTTTGCTTTCAGGAGCTTTTGTTCCCTGAGCGCTTTCTGTAGAGTTCCGGAGGACGAGAATACAAATGGCGGCCTCCTGGTCTCCGGCCCGGAGGAGCCGAGAGCCCAGGGCCACACTCCTCAGTGCGCCCTCAGAGAACAGCGCCCAGTTACTCCCATCTGCCTCACCTCCGGCCGCGCTCCGAGCTCACCGAGCCTGCGACCGGTTCAAGGTCACCCCGAGGTGCGAGCTTACTGTCGGCTCTGTCTCTGTAGCTGGCTTTCCCGTTCCAATACCCGCAAGCTCTGCGACACTCAGACACCCCCGATCCTTCTGTGACCCTGCGGGACCTGAGGCCACGCTGACCCCGTGTGGGCTTTGCCCCGGGTAGCCTCTGGAGCGATGTCCCTCAGCGGAACAGACTTTTAAAAGTCCTGATTTTGTGCGCGGTTGCTCCGCCGCTTGCCGGGAGCCGGCCCCTCCCCCCAGGGTCTATCTTCCCGTCGCTTTGGATTCACTTCTCCGCCGGTCCTACCTTTCAGAAAGTGGTTGTTTTTCTGTTTCCAGAATTGCTGTTCTTCTTCTCTTCGATCTGCTGATGGATTTGCAGGTGTTTGCAATCTTTAGATAAGCTATCTAGCTGATCTCCGGCTAGCTGAAGTAGTCTCGGCCTGCTACTTCTCCGCCATCTTGACTCCTCCCTCACAAAGATAAAATTTTTAAGGATTTCAAGGTGATGACTGCAGAGCTTTAAACCTCAAGCAGGGGGTCTCCCTCTGAGCTCAGAAACCTCAATGACTGCACTGGTCACAGGCCCATAAAACTTTCTTACCATTTACTACATTTGGGGCCCTAAAGTTTCTCAAAGAAGCAACATGATAGAGTCGATAAGAGAAGAGACTCTGGAGCTAGGTTGCTGGTTTTCATCCTGGCTCTGCGTCTCACCAGCTGTATGCATAATCTTGGACAAGTTATTCTTTCTCTTTGGGTATCACTTTCTCCATTGGTGAAACAAGGGTGATAATAATCATTTATCTCCTAGAGTCATTGTGCAGGTTGCATGAATTACTATACGGAAAGTACATAGTTCATGGCACGGCACATTTAAACAAACACTATAAAAATAGTCATTATCATTATTTTTCATCTGAATCCACATTGCAGGTCCCTGAGGATTCCATACAGGAAGTATCCTACAGCCAACCTAGGAACCAGCTCTGCTTCTTGGTCCCAGGCTCATCCTGAGTTCTGACAGAGAGCATCCCTAGCTTTATCTCCACTCTAAGATTCTATCCCTTCCAACTCTCAGATTCTATCCCAGCCATAACATGATACAAGTGGCCAATGGCAAGAGCAAGAGAGAAGTGTTCTAAATAGAACACATTTTCCATGAAGAATGCCTGTAGGCTCTATAAATGGTTAGTAGAAGATAGAGAATAAAGTCTATGGGTAGTAATGTATGGACAGCTTTAGGGATGGCCATAAAATTGATTTTATACTAATACCTGTACCAAGTAACTGCTTAGTAAATTATTGATTTGTAATTTAAAAATGTAATTTAGATAATAAAAAATAATTCAAAATTGAGTATCAAAGTTAGAGGTATCAAATGTTTTTTAAAAAGATGAATACATAAAATTTTAAAAAAGGGAGTTTAAGTGGAATCAATAGAATAAAATAGTAATTTTATATTTATAATTATTCTTCCATGGTATTATAAATTTTGATCTGTTTAAATAATTTGTAAGTAACTTAAAAAATTATTTCCTAGCAAGTAATTCAAAGAGCAAATGATAGATTTTAAGGAATGCTATTTTAAATAAAATAAAAACAAGTGTCCTGTTTTATGCTATACTGGAAAGTTTAATTTACAAGACTTTGAGACCCAATGAAGTGCTGGGACTTTGATTTTTTTTTTTAAGATACAAACAAATGAAAGACAAATGAGAATAAAGGAAACAATAAAGGAAAAACTCTTAAATTACTATAATAAAAATCAAACATAAAAGAGAGAGGATTGATGAAGACAAAAGTTACTTCTTTAAAAGAATAATACAATTAATAAGTCCCTGGCAAGCATACCATTGAAGACAAAGAAAAGGTACAAATGATTAAATATCCTCAAAAAACAAGGGATATAAGCACAGGAATGATAATAGATAAGAAGCGGATTGCGTGGACAAAGTTATTCCAATGTATTTGCAAATTTACATAAAATGGGCACTTCATATAAAAAGACAATCTACCAAAGTAAACAGAGAGAACACAATATCTGAACTGTTCTAAAGAAAGAGAAGCTGTAGTTTAAAATTTTGCACAAAGAAAGTCCTGGGTGAGGTGACTTCAGCAGTGAATTATACCAAACATTTAAAAAAGAAAATATAGAAAATCTTCCACAGTCTTCTAAGTAACACATACACACACAGACACAGACACACACACACGGACAATAATCCCCAATACATTGCGTATGTTCAAACTTTGGCAAGAACATTATAACAAAGAAAAATTATAGACTATTCTGCTCATGACCAAAGATGAGAAATTACCAAATAAAATGTTAGCAAATTTAATCGAATAGCTAATTAAGAAGATAATGCATCATGATCAAGCCTGTTATTACAGAGATACAAGATTTTTTAAGATTTGAAAAAAATCAAATTACCACACTAAGAGAATAATGAAGAAAAAAATCATATGGGTATTTCAATAGTGGCAGACAAAGCATTTGGTAGTATTCAACATCTATTAAAAATAAAAACTCTTAAAAGGAGCCTTTAGTAGGTAACTACTCATTAAAAAAATTATAAAAATCCTACTTAACAATAAATGGAAAAATGTTAAAAGCTTTCCCTTTAGAATGAGGAGTAAAATACAGTTGCCTACTATCACTACCTTTATTCTGTCTTTCATTTTAGGTACTGGCCACTCCAATACTTCAAGAAATATAAATATCCAAATGTAAGGATTGGAAAGGAAGGAAAAAGAGTCATTATTTACAAATGATATGATTTTGTACATAGAAAGTCCAGAAGAGTCTTTAGATAAATTACAGGATTAGTGAATAAGGTTAGCAAGTTTTCTCAACAGTGATGAATATACAAAATAAGTGTGTTTCTATATATTAGCAACAATTAGAAAAATATTTCAAAAGATACTATTTATAATAACCCCAAAGCAACAATATTTAGGAAGAACTCTAACAGAAAATATATTCAGATAAGATCTCTACACAGAAAACTAAGAAAAATTTTCAAAAAGTACATAAAACATAAATAAAGGGACATATTATATCTACAGTGTGGAAAAAACTTTTTTTAGGATTTTCAATTCCCCCTAATTTGATCCATAGATTTAAAGCAATCAATAAAAAACCCTGCAGATATTTTATGGAAATTGAGAAACTAGTTGTAAAATATATACAGAAAGATAAGAGACAATAATGACAAGATAAACTCAAATAAAAGGAACAACATAGGCGAATGTGCTCTTGGCAATTCAGGATATATTACAAAGTTATAGTAATTGTGACCGGTAGTACTAATACAAGGACAGAAAAAGAGCAGCAGAACAGAATCAAAAACCTAGAAACGGAGTCACTTGTGCATAAGCATTTGATGTCGACACAGAAAGAATAACAGAAGATGAAAAGTATTTTTACTCAGTGATGATGAGTCAATTAGATAACCATGTGGGGAAAAAGAATGCAAATCTATCTCTACTTTAAATTATAATACAAATATACAAAGTAAAAGCAAGAAGGCTTCTATAATGCGTTTAGGAGATCATCTTTACGATTTGTAGAAGGAAACAATTTCTTCAGAAAAAACTCACACCAACAGCACAAAGGAAATGGTTGATAATTGGGCTGCCATAAAATAAAGAACCTTACTAATCAGAAATAACTTTTCTGAGAGTGGAAAATAAGGCTCTAGAAGGGAGAAATTATTTGAAACTTATATAATCAACAACAGCTAATATCCAAAATGCATATATAATGACAAATCAGTTAGGAAAACACCAGACACCTATTATAAAAAAAGTGAGCCAGAGACTTAACATGCCTTTCACAAAAGTGGATATCCAAATGCCAATAAATATATGAAAAGATGTATGACCTCATTAGTCATCCAGGAAATGTAAAGGAAAACCTCTATGAGATACTCCTACACATTCCTCAGAAGAGCTAAAGTTAAAATGTCTTGACAATGCCCAGGGTTAGCAAAGATATGGAGCAAAAGAAACTCTGATTCCCTGTTGGTGGGACCATAAATTGGCATTCCCCCTTGGAAATGAGTGGCACCACCATCTTCAGGATTTGAACCTAAACATTAACTATGACCCAGCAATTCCCAAGTATGCACCCTACAAAAATTTGTTTACCTGTGCACCAAGAGCCATGGATAGAAACATTTATGGCTTCATAATGCACAATAGCTAATAACTAAAATGTCCATAATCAGGATAATGCATGTATAAATGTTTATATATTGATACAACAGAAAACTATATAGTCATAAAAATGAACAAACTCTTGATACGTGAAACAATATGGGTGAATCTCAGAAATATATTAAGTGACAAAAAGGAGACCCAAATGAGTACATATTATAGGATTCCAATTATGTCATGTTAAAACAAAATAAAACAAAACAAAAAACACTATAGCATTAGAAATCCCAGACTGTGTTTATTTTTAGAAAGGAAGGAAACTGAACTAGGTATTGGGAAACCAAAGATGTACAAGATATGGTCTCTTTCCTCAAGAGTTCCATCTTGAGATCATGTACATAAAAATATATGATGAGCTGAAAACTCATGACCATTAAAATGTTATTATTTCGAATAATAATATCCTGATAAACTAATATCTGAAGTTAAATAAGCCAGGATCTAACATTTTTTTCCTGACAATTAGTCAATTAAACAACAAATAACCTCTCATTAGTTGAAACTCATCAAGCAGGCCAAGGGCTATGTTTCCATCAAGTCTGAGGCAGATGGAATGGAATGAATTTCATTGCATCTCATCTCTCCTCAGCCAATATGAATGCATCCAAAAGACTCTCATCAGCAGGAGAGGAGTATAGGGTAACTCAGATAATGTGACCTAGATGTGCTTATTTAATCATTGTTCCCTCTCTTTGGGGATGAATTCATGCAGAGTGCAGCCATAACTTTCTGAGACCAAGAAATCTATGATTTGTCTTTAAAAGACAAGTAATAATAATAATAATAATAATAACAACAACAGCAGCCGCAGCAGGAGCAAAAACAGCAATAATAATGTCCTTATAGTATGCTTCCCAGCTTGTGTTCCATTGGTAAAATATTTGTATAAAACCGTAATTGCACTAATAGGTAAACAAGTTTACCTATCACAAATGAGAAAAAAAGCTTTTTTAAAACATTTTTTATTTTTTATAAACATATAATATATTTTTAACCCGCAGGGCACAGGTATGTGAATCACCAGGTTTACACACTTCACAGCACTCACCATAGCACATACCCTCCCCAATGTCCATAACCCCACCCCCCTTCTCCCAACCCCCCTCTCTCCAGCAACCCTCAGTTTGTTTTTTGAGATTAAGAGTCACTTATGGTTTGTCTCCCTCCCAATCCCATCTTGATTCATTTATTCTTCTCCTACCCCCTTAACCCCCCCATGTTGCATCTCCACTTCCTCATATCAGGGAGATATGATAGTTGTCCTTCTCCAATTGACTTATTTCGCTAAGCATGATACCCTCTAGTTCCATCCATGTTGTCGCAAATGGCAAGATTTCATTTCTTTTGATGGCTGCATAGTATTCCATTGTGTATATATACCACATCTTCTTTATCCATTCATCTGTTGGTGGTCATCTAGGTTCTTTCCATAGTTTGGCTATTGTGGACATTGCTGCTATAAACATTCGGGTGCACGTGCCCCTTTGGATCACTATGTTTGTATCTTTAGGGTAAATACCCAATAGTGCAATTGCTGGGTCATAGGGCAGTTCTATTTTCAACATTTTGAGGAACCTCCATGCTGTTTTCCAGAGTGGCTGCACCAGCTTGCATTCCCACCAACAGTGTAGGAGGGTTCCCCTTTCTCCACATCCTCGCCAGCATCTGTCATTTCCTGACTTGTTGATTTTAGCCATTCTGACTGGTGTGAGGTGATATCTCATTGTGGTTTTGATTTGTATTTCCCTGATGCCGAGTGATATGGAGCACTTTTTCATGTGTCTGTTGGCCATCTGGATGTCCTCTTTGCAGAAATGTCTGTTCATGTCCTCTGCCCATTTCTTGATTGGATTATTTGTTCATTGGGTGTTAGTTTGCTAAGTTCTTTATAGATTTTGGACACTAGCCCTTTATCTGATATGTCGTTTGCAAATATCATCTCCCATTCTGTCAGTTGTCTTTTGGTTTTGTTAACTGTTTCCTTTGTTGTGCAAAAGCTTTTGATCTTTATAAAATCCCAATAGTTTATTTTTGCCCTTGCTTCCCTTGCCTTTGCAGAAAAATGAAATTAGACCATTTCCTTACACCACACACGAAAATAGACTCAAAGTGGATGAAGGACCTCAATGTGCGAAAGGAATCCATCAACATCCTTGAGGAGAACACAGACAGCAACCTCTTCGACCTCAGCCGCAGCAACATCTTCCCAGGAGAAAAAAAGCTTTCTAAACTGGAAATGTGAAACGTTACTACTTTTACAAATACTCTACTTGTAGCACACAAGAATTGAGAAATTACCAATAAATGCAAATGCTTTTATGTCATGTCTTAGTCTCCTCTAAAGCTATCTTACTATTTTTTACAGGGTACTTCATCTCCTTGTTGCCTATCTTGTTTCTACATCCACACAGAGGGTTTATTTACAAGGATATATATTGCTTAATATATAAGTATTCAGGGATTTCCCAGGAATCTTTTTATTATTCTGGCTTATATCTAATGGGGCCGGAGAACACAAATTCCAATTCTATAGTATTTATTGAAACTTGCTTTGTGATAAGTGTTCTATATGTACTTGGAAATACAGCATATTCAGAAATCTGAGGTACAATATTCTGTGTCATTTACATTAGGGTTGTTAAATCCTCTATATTCTTATCCATTTTTATATGCTTATTTTAGATTTATAACTGACAAAGATATGTTAAAGCCTTCTATTATGGTTGTAAATTTTATTTTCCCTCTTCTATTGGATTTTTCTTTATGTATATTTATACTGTGCTCTATGAAACCTAAAAATCTAGAAATCTAAGAGATTAGTCCTTTTATCATTATGAAATGTCCTGGTGGATCTCTAGTAATATTTCTTTCAATAAAGTTTATTTTGCCTGCTATCAGTATAGTTATGACAGCTTTCTATAGGATAGCATTTCCATGATTTACCTATTCTTTTACTTTCAACTGTGCTGTGTTTTCATATTTATAAGTAGCAGATAGTTGGATTTTGTGTTTTCATCCAACCTGATGACATTTTCATCAGTGTTAACTCATTTACATTTCATTTAATGTAATTACTAAACATATTTAAGATTTTTTTTACTATTTTATTTCCATCTTGACATCAAATCTTTCATTTTTCCTTTATTTCTCCTTTCTTGCCTTGGGTTAATCAAGTAATTTTTCCCCTTTATTATTGTATGTACATACCCCTCCTTACACAATTTTATAAACTAGTACTTTTACTACTTCCCAGACAATGTGAGAACATTACTCTTCAATTCTATTTACCTCCCTTACCATTTTTTTGCTATTGTTAATATGTATTTTAAGTATTTCTAAGCCTCATAATACATTGTTGCTTTATGTAGACAACATTCACTTAGATTTATTTTATATTTATATTTTCATTGGCCTTTATTTTTTCCTTATCTTCTTTCTGCATAAAGGATGTCTTTTAGTTTTTCTTTATGTAAAGGCTTAATAGCAATAAATTCTCTCATTTTTTTTATTTGTCAACGATGTATTTATTTTTCCCCTATTTTTTAAAGGTCTTGTGATTCAGTATAAAATTCAAAAGTGCCAGTCACTTTTTTCAGCTTTCTAGTGATATAATTCCATTGTCTCTCATCTTCCTTTACTTCTGATGGAAAGTCAGCTCTTGGTCTTACTGTTATTCCTTTGAAAGTGATTGAATCTTTTCCTTTACCTGCTTATAATATGTTCTCTCTCTCTCTCTTTCTCTCTCTCTCTTTTTAAGGTTGGACTCAGTGATTTGATGGAGAGAGAGAGAGAGAGCACAAACAGGGGGAGTAACTGGCAGAGGGAGAGAGAGAAGCAGGTCTCCCACAGAGCAGAATGCAGGACTTGATCCCAGAACCCAGGGATCATGATTTGAGCCAAAGGCAGATGCTTACCCAACTAAGCCACCCAAGTGCCCTTGATCTGTAGCAGTTTTACTATCATGTGTCTATGTGGACTTCTTTGATTTATCTCATTTGGACTTCCTAGAACTTACTGATTTAGTCATGTGAATCTTTTACATTTGGAAATCTTGCCTGGTATTTCTTCTAATATTGCACCTGTCCTCCTCTTCTCTCAGTTATACCCATTTTAGATCTTACATTTATGTCACAGATGTCTCTGATATTTCTATATGTCTTGTTTTTTTTTTTTTTTTCCCCTCTGTGTTCTTTAATTTGGGTATTTTTTTCTGACCAAGCTTCTACTTCACCAAATATCTATTTTGCTGAGTTAAAGTTGCTTTTAAACTCATCTGTTGAGTTCTTAATTTTTGCTAATGTGCTTTTGCAATCTAAAATGTTGATTCATTCTTTTTTTATAGATCCCTATTCTCTCTAATTTCTCCATCTTAGCACTTATTTTTTGAACATATTTGTCAGAGTTATTAACAAGTCTAGGTCCTAAAGCTTCACCATCTATATCACTTATGGATCTGTTCCTGGTGGGTTTTTCCTCCTCATGTCATTTGGACATGCTGATATGCATTATAATTTTTGCTTAAATACTAGACATCATCTATGAAAAATTCAAGTTCTGTAGATAATGTTATCTTTCTACTGAAATAATTTAACTGTCTTCTATCAGACAGTTGGTAGAGAGAGGGCATGAACTGACCCATGAGTTGAGAAGATTCAAGATATATTCCTTTCTTTGGTTTAGTCCATATTGGTTTTCCTTTATTCTCAAACTGTTTCTTCCCAAGGGTATCTAGTGAAAGCCTGGAGTGATTATTAGGGACCCCTCTTTTTGGCAAGACATAAACTCAGATTTCTAAGTTGCTAGCTCCATAAGGCTACTACAAGGTCTATTTTGTGTTGTGCCTATTAGTGGCTGCTTTACCCTTCATTTCTGTCCTGCCTTCATAGAGTGTAGCAACTAATGAATGGTTCTGTGGAAAAACAAACTCATTGTGTTTCAATTTTGTTCTGAATCTTGTTTCTTCTAGTCTTGGATGCCTTTATAACTCTGAACTCCCATTGTCTTCTTCTAAGAACTCTTGAAGCTGCTCAAATCTGAGCCACTATGATCTGCATTAGGAATCACTAATTGTCTTAAGGAGAAAAGCAGAGCAAGTATTATCTCAATGCATTTCCTCAACTTGGTCCTACAAAGTCTGACTTCCTTGATGGCTCTGTGTTGTCTTCTAATTGCTGTTTTTGTTTTTTTTAATTTGTATTTTATTCAGCATTTATTCTTTTTCTTGGTGATAGAGTTGATTAGGTTGTTTGATAGGTTGGTAAAACAAGCTACTCTATCAAAGCTGACAGTAGAAGTCCTAGTCATTCTCTTATAAAGCATATTACAAAAAGGGACCTTCAGAAATAAATGTATAGAAATGATAGCTGGCAGCCTGGTTGCTTTTCTTTGTTAGACAAACACTTCTCACCCAGAGTGACTCATAATAGAAATCAAGTGGGGAGAAGAAAACTTTGTATATTTGTGTATGTTACACAGGAGAAGAATGGCTATAATAAATCTTTAATTTTAACTGAATGTCTGATGTCTTCTTGAACCAGCTTAGAGGCTATAATATTTAAACTACATCAAAGAGATTGCCCTGTATAGTGTTACTTTATATTTATGTTTTCCTCTCCCTCAAAGATACCTTGAGCTCTTCTTTGCTTTCAGGCTTCATAGACCTAGAAAACAGAAGTTTTCAACTGACTCAAAATGGTCCCAATGCTGCAATTTTATTTTGTATTTAGAATGGATGAAGCCCAAATCTTTGGATATGGCTTACTCTTTTTATATTTTATAGAAATGGAATTCTAGGATACACTAATTATTTTAGAGAAAATGATAAACTGAATGTGACATCTTTTCCCTGGGCATTGACCTTCTCAATTTGGAAGAAAATAATTTTTTTCACGAATTAGGTTTTAGGACACTACACCATAGCTCCCTCTTGGATAGTCTGTGGTCAAAGTCCTTCCCTTGATCCATTCTCTCAAGTGTTCCTCCTTGATCCAGAAGGCAGACAATTTTCTCACTTAGTCACCATAGATAACAGCCACCCACAAAATTCTCCTTTGGATGTTCTCTCAATTCTTTGACTCTCTTTGTGGTAATCTAAAAGAGAGGGTGAACAATGCAAATCTCAAAATTTCAGGGAAATGGAACTGAAAGTATATAGGCCTCTCTTATAAAAGCTAAAACCAAAATCCTCTGATTTGATTAAAAAATAAGAAAGACAAACAAAACAGCTCCTCAGAATCAATAAATAGGTTCGAAATAGTGATAGTACTATTTACTCATTAAACCCTTAGAGTGGAATAATGATACTGAAGATGCTTTGCAGTTGGTATAGGAAGCAATGTGCTAAGTAGAAATAAACAAACTTCCTTTAAGGAGCTACTGATTACAAATACAAACCATTAGAGCATTGCCATCATGATAAGCAACTGCTTCTGGGAAGCTTCAGGGAAACCAAGAGATTTCATCCAGCAAAAGATCACTGGCCTGACCTAAATGTGAAATCGCCCTAATTTTAAATAATATAATATGATTTAAATAGCTGGATTTTTCTTGCACATAATTATGGAACCATATAATAAGAAATAAGAATTGAAAATTTTTCGCTTTTCTGTGAAAGAAGATGGAAAAAAAATCGAACCTAGTTTGAGAGAGATTTTTGTAGTTCACATAGGGGCTGATTGGTAGAGACTTAAAGGCCCGCCATGGAGCCACCTACTGAATCAAATTTCTGGGAAAGAGCCAAACATCTGAGTTTCAATAAATCCTACAGATTTTTATTCATGCTATCTTTCAAGGAGCACTGATTTAAAGTAACTTTCAATTAAATCTTTAGTCAAACTACATTGGTAAGTTCATTTTTTTCCAGGAAAACTAATTTTGGAAATAACTTCAAAAAGTCTACATGATATTTAGGTATTTACTATATTTCTTTTTAATGTTTTCAGTCAGATGTCTGTCTTTAAGTAGTCACAGTGGGTATGGGGTATTGGAGAATGAAGAGCACATAACAAGAGAAAATGAAAATAGCCATTTCCACTGAGGCTCAGGAGGAAGTAGCCTCTAACTACTTCCTGTTCACAGTTTTGTCCAGATTGAGTACTGCTGCCTTAATTTGCTAAGGAGAACCAAAAGCCAGCTTGAGGTTACAACAGGTTTTATGTACACATCTTTTGTTTCTATTAAACTGAGTGAATGTTTTTATATATTGCTAAGAAAAACTCTGAAATTCTGTTAAGCACTTTCAGATTCTACTCTAAGTAACATAGGAGTGAAACTTAAAGGGCAAAGACATTCCTTCCATTACTTAGTTTATCTTCCAGGTACTTGCTTGTGTTGTGGAATAAGAAGTTAGGGATAAGATGTTAACAGAAATAAGAAATTAAAGGTCCTACCCTCATTCTGAGGAACCTTCATGCTGTTTTCCAGAGTGGCTGCACCAGCTTACATTCCCACCAACAGTATAGGAGGGTTCCCCTTTCTCCGCATCCTCGCCAGCATCTGTCATTTCCTGACTTGTTGATTTTAGCCATTCTGACTGGTGTGAGGAAACAGAACTGCCCTATGACCCAGCAATTGCACTACTGGGTATTTACCCTAAAGATACCAACGTAGTGATCCAAAGGGGCACGTGCACCCGAATGTTTATAGCAGCAATGTCCACAATAGCCAAACTATGGAAAGAATCTAGATGTCCAGCAACAGATGAATGGATCAAGAAGATGTGGTATATATACACAATGGAATACTATGCAGCCATCAAAAGAAATGAAATCTTGCCATTTGCGACAACATGGATGGAACTAGAGCGTATCATGCTTAGCGAAATAAGTCAAGCAGAGAAAGACAACTATCATATGATCTCCCTGATATGAGGAAGTGGTGATACAACATGGGGGCTTAAGTGGGTAGGAGAAGAATCAATGAAACAAGATGGGATTGGGAGGGAGACAAACCATAAGTGACTCTTAATCTCACAAAACAAACTGAGGGTTGCTGGGGGGAGGGGGGTTGGGAGAAGAGAGTGGGATTATGGACATTGGGCAGGGTATGTGCTTTGGTGAGTGCTGTGAAGTGTGTAAACCTGGTGATTCACAGACCTGTACCGCTGGGGATAAAAATATATGTTTATAAAAAATAAAAAATTAAAAAAAAAAAGGTCCTACCCTCAAGGACCCTCCTGTTTAGGAGAGACCAAAAGGCAAGCAGTTAGTTACTAAAGTATTGAGTCTATCACCATTAGAGTATAAACACTGATGCTCTGAAAGAAGTACTCAACCGAGTTTAGGGGATCAGACAGGGCAGAATTTTCTGAGAAAGTATAACCTAAGCTGAAACAATAAGGAGAAATAAGAATTAATTTTTGAAAAGCTTCAGGTGACCAAGAAAAATCATTGTTAATGGCAATAACCATTCATCCATTCGTTCATCTCATGCATTATTCAGAGATTTAGACATGTGTTGTGTGCAAAGTACTGCCCTAGACCCTGAAAGTATAGTGTGAAAGTGTCAAAATGGCAACTGTCTTCATCCAGCAGAAGACATGGACTAGAGACATCCTTATAAATGCTGTACAATAATGGAAAGGTTGTCTGTACTTGCAATATGGTAGCCACTAGCCACATGGGAACATTGAACTTCGATTGTGCCTCTTGTAACAGAAAACATAGATTTTAATTTGAATTCAAACAGCCGCATGTGTGAGGGACACCTGGATGGCCTCAGTAGGTTGAGCATCTGACTCCTGATTTTGACTCAGGTCATGATCTCCAAGTCATGAGATGGAGCCCTATTTCAGGCTTGAGATTTTCTTCCTCCTCCTGTGCCCCTCCTCCTGTTCACGCTCTCTCTCAAATAAATAAATCTTTAAAATCAAGTAAATAAATAGCCATATGTGGCAGTAACTATTACATTACACAGTACAACAGTGAAAAATTCCTGACCTGAATCCTCATAGGGATCCAGAGATAGGAACCAGCGGCATCTTAACAATTAGCTCAGGTGAACAATGAGAGTCCAAGAACATCAGCAGTGGGGTGAGGACATAGTGCATGATTAAGAGTGATGGAGTTAAGTTCAACTTCTAGCCAGGGAGAGGCTTTAACAATGTAAGTATTTCAGAGCCATGTCAACATTGAAAGGTAGCGCTGTTGCAGTCATTTTGAAACATGGCGGGGCTAGTATGTCAAAATCTTGCCACAGGTTAGCGGATGATTTCATTTGGAGCAGGATTAAGTTCCTATTTGTGTTTGCTGTGAAGACAGGCATTCCAGAAAAGTTGCTATTCAGATTGATGTTGCCTTTAAGACAATGCATTAACCTTGACATAGAGGGAGACATATTTGGAGGATTGAACTTACTTAGACTTAATAACACAGTACAGGAGGAGACCACTACATTCCCAAATTTTATTGCTTTCCCCTATAACAGTGAGGGAAAAGAGAAAGGAAGCTTCTTTTTTTAAATTAATTAGTTAATTATTTTTATTAACATATAATGTATTATTAGCCCCAGAGGTACAGATCTGTGAATTGCCAGGTTTACATACTTCACAGCACTCACCACAGCACATACCCTTCCCAATGTCCATGAGAAAGGAAGCTTCTTAAAAGGAAACTACTCTTTGGAATATTAATGCTTTTTCATCATGTGTCCACTTATTTTCCTAACTAATCATTTCCCCAACCTGTTTTCTTTTGTCTTTGGATAGGATTTCTAACAAATGATAGATTTAGGTTTTTTTTCTATATCTAAAAGAAGTGCTACCTATACGTTTTTTTTTTTTTTTTTTTTTTGCTCTAAAATTAGGGCATTGATTTTTCAAACACTAAGATGGGTTTTTCTTAGGCTATCAAATCATGATATCTTAAATTTCTGTTAATTTCAACATGTGGAAGGCTATAGTGACACTCACCTGTATCTTAGACAGGAGGTGACAAATATAAGATCGAGGTATGTCCATGTAAAGAGTGCCTTTCAACAAAAGTTTTCTGATACAGAATAGATCTCCAGTCAAAAAAGAGAAAACATAGACCTGAATGGGGCAAAACATTGTACATAAAATAACAGTATTAATGCCTTTCTTTAAAAAATGCAAAACCAATGCCTGACTTGAAGGATATGGTCAAGAAAAAAAACCTGAGGAAAAAAATCAATAGGCTTTTAGTGAGGTCTGTCCAGTACCAAACTGTGCAGGGGAGACTGAATCGGCAGCTGTGGGGACTGAGGTCACCAAAGAGATGAGCTCTTTATTTAAGTCACAAAACATCTCTCTAAAGTAAGGGAACAAGAGGCAGAGGAAAGAAGAAAGAGAAGAAAAGAGGATGGAGGGAGACAGAATGAGGGCGTTGTCAATTAAAAAATACCTTTTTGAGCACTTGTACGTCCTAAGCTGTCTTCCAAACATTAGAAAGCTGAAAAGTGTGACGTGGTGGAGGCCAAGTTCATTCATCAGACCATTCCGTGACTTAGTTGAAATAGTCCCCATAATATATATTTTTTAATATCCATAATCCTTTCCAAGGATGCCAGAAGAAAAGTCCTTTGTATAGCACACAAATATGTATCTCAGTAATTGGAGACACTGCCCCACCATTGGAGAGACACAAATTAATGTTCTAGTCATGTTTTCATGTTTTATGGATTAGGTTAGTAGTAAAGCCATAGGACCTATGTGGATTAAAAAAATAATAATCATAATAAGATCCAGTTTCTGGATGAGGAAAACTGAGACCCAGTCCCTTAGTGATTGTGGGCACTCAGGTTGCTACTATCTGTGAAGACTGACAAGGTACCCCACCAGCGCCAGTCTCAGACAGCTCTATCTTCATCCTGTGAGCAATATTGTTCAATTGCTCTTCTTCTTTTAAAATTTCATGCATTCAAATTACAAATGGAACACTTGTTCATTGTAATAATTCAAAAGACAGAGTTTTTTTTTTTTTATTCAAGATTTATTTATTTGAGAGAGAAAAGAATGAGTACACATGCGCCTGCGCAAGAGTGAGGGGAAGGGCAGAGGAAGAGAGAGAAGTAGCGTCCCTGAATAGCAGGAAGCCTGACTTGGGATTCCATCCCAGGACCCTGAGATCACAACCAGAGCTGAAGGCAGACACTCAAACGACTGAGTCACCATGGCACCGCAAAAGGTAGAAATACATCAAAAGAGAAATTAATGGTTATTATCACTATCACCAACACTGCTTACCCTATGGCAGGCAGCACATCACTTTTATACCCTTTCTTTTCTTGTACACCTATGAGTCAACATAAAATAAGATGCCTCTATACATGTCATTATTTGCTTCTTCAGGTAAGTATATATATTGGGGCTATCCTTCCAGATTAATACTTATAAATCTACTTCATACTTTTTAGTGCTCTCTTGGTAGTGGTTAGTAGGAGTTTATCATTATGTATTAACTACTCATCTGATTGATGAATATTGCAATTGGTTTTATATTTTTGCTAGTCCAAATGTGTTGGGATAATATTTTGAGATACTTGTGCCTCATTTCCCTTTTTCCTCCCTCCCAAATATAAACAAGGACCCTATATTCATTGCTTCAGCAAGGGCATAGAAGACAGGAAACAGAAGAACCCAGAAGATGCTGTTATGGACTGACTGTGTTGAAGCCTTAACCCCCAGTGTGACTGTATTTGGATATGGGGCTTCTAAAAAAATTAATTAAGGTTAAATGAGGGCACAAGAGTTTGGGCTATGATTCAAAAGGATTAGTGTCCTAATAAGAGACACTAGAATGCTTGCTTGTTCTCTCCCTACCTGGGCATACCAAGGAAAGGTCATGTTGGAGACAGTGAGCCGGCTGCCATCTGTAAGCCCAGAAAAGTTCCTGCCAGAAACCCATCCTGCAAAACCTTGATCTGGGACTTCCAGTCTCCAGAACTGTGAGGGAATAAATTTCTGATTAGTAAGCCACCCTGTCTATGGTATTTCGTTAGGGTAGCCTGTGTCGACTGAGGAGGCCCTAATTCTCTAAACCCCAGCAAGAAAAACAATACATTATTATAAATAGAATCTTCTGGCCAGAAACATAAAGTCAGGTCTTCATCAAAATATGGTAAACATTTTCTGGGCAGAGCTGGGTGGACAATTAGACCATCTCAGAACATGACTGGGGAACTATGGTTGTCCCTATGATGGCCTGCAGCCTCCTGGGACAGCAATATGTGATGAAGAGATGCCGGCAACGTGCCATCACCCCAGTATTTTTTCCGTCCTACAGAATCCCATGTTTCCAACTGCTGGCTCTGTTGGTCACCTGCAGTTTCTTTTCTCTGAATGGCTCTTCATAACCTTTTTCTCTTTGTCATCAACTTTATGTTAGGAAGAGCAGTCTTTTGATATGTCAGATACGCTTTCTCCAACTGTCTCGTGACAATGTATATGATGTTTATTGCCACGCACTCTTAAAATTTGTGTCAGGAGATTGACTACTGTTTTCTTGATAGCTTTTGGCTTTTTGAGTAAGAGAGTCATCCCTGCACTCAAGCGATCCAAATATTCTTTTAAGTTTGATTCTAATACTATATGGTTTTATCTTTTTATACTGAGATTCCAACTGGGATTTATTCATATGTGAAAAGCAGGATTCTAACTTTACTTTCTTTCCCAAAGCAACAGAATACACATTCTTCTCTAGTGCACATGGAACATTCTCCAGAATAGATCACATCCTCGGTCCTAAATCAGGACTCAACCGGTATCAAAAGATTGGGATCATTCCCTGCATATTTTCAGACCACAATGCTCTAAAGCTAGAACTCAACCACAAAAGGAAGTTTGAAAAGAACCAAAATACATGGAGACTAAACAGCATCCTTCTAAAGAATGAATGGGTCAACCGGGAAATTAAAGAAGAATTGAAAAAAATCATGGAAACAAATGATAATGAAAATACAACGGTTCAAAATCTGTGGGACACAACAAAGGCAGTCCTGAGAGGAAAATATATAGCGGTACAAGCCTTTCTCAAGAAACAAGAAAGGTCTCAGGTACACAACCTAACCCTACACCTAAAGGAGCTGGAGAAAGAACAAGAAAGAAACCCTAAGCCCAGCAGGAGAAGAGAAATCATAAAGATCAGAGCAGAAATCAATGAAATAGAAACCAAAAAAACAATAGAGCAAATCAACGAAAGTAGGAGCTGGTTCTTTGAAAGAATTAATAAAATTGATAAACCCCTGGCCCGACTTATCAAAAAGAGAAGAGAAAGGACTTTCTTTCAAAGGAAAAAGCAATTTTCTGAATGAGTTACTGAAGAATTTCCTTTTTCTAGTGATTTGCAATTTAACCTTTAACAAATATTAAGTTTTCATAGATATTTGTATCTCTTTCTGGAGTGAACTATTTATTTTTTGTTTTGTTAGTACATACATTAGTTATAGTACATACATTTGTTAGTATATACATATATATATATAAAACACTATATGGTTTTATCTTTTTATACTGAGATTCCAACTGGGATTTATTCATATGTGAAAAGCAGGATTCTAACTTTACTTTCTTTCAAAGGAAAAAGCAATTTTCTGAATGAGTTACTGAAGAATTTCCTTTTTCTAGTGATTTGCAATTTAACCTTTAACAAATATTAAGTTTTCATAGATATTTGTATCTCTTTCTGGAGTGAGCTATTTATTTTTTGTTTTGTTAGTACATACATTAGTTATAGTACATACATTTGTTAGTATATACATTAGTGTGTGTGTGTGTATATATATATATAATATATATAATATATATATTTATTTTATATATTTTATATATATTTTATATATATCACCTTTTCCTTATCCATTCATTCAACAAAGTTCATTCAGGTTTGTTTCCAGACCTTGGCTATTGTGAATAATGCTGCAAACAACATGTGGCTGCAGAAATCTCTTTGAGGTAGTGATGTCATTTTCTTCAAACATATACCCAAAAGTGGGATTGCCAGATCATCTAGTAGTTCTATTTTTTAAGTTTTTTGAGGAACCTCCATTTGGTTTTCCATAGGGTTTATGCCAATTTACATTGCCCTCAAAAGTGCACAAGTGTTCTTATTTCTCCACTTTCTCACCAACACTTGCTATCTCTTATCTTTTCATGTACCTGTTGACTGTTTATATGTCCTTTTGGAAAATGTCTATTCAGGTGCTCTGCCCATCTGTTTTTCTTTCTGGGCTCCCCCAACTCTTAGAACTTTTAAATAAAGTCTTTCTACTGAATGCTCATTCCTATCTATCTGGCCCCATATGTTGTTAACTTGTCATACCTATTTTTAAATCAAATTATTTATTTTTCCGCTTTGAGTTGTATGTGTTCCTTATATATTTTGAATATTAATCTTTTATCAGATGATTTGCAAATATTTTCTCCCATTCCATAGGTTGACTTTTTAATTTGTTGATTGTTTCTTTTGCTATGCTGAAGTTTTTAAAGCTTGATGTAGTTCAACTTATTTATTTTTTGTTTTGTTACTTGTGCTTTTGGTGTCATACCCAAAATTGAAGCCTTTAATCCATTTTGAATTAATTTTTTTCAGTGGTATAACATAGGAGTCCACTTTCTTTTATTATTATTATTTTTAAATATTTTCTTTATTTATTAGAGAGAGAAAGAAAAAGAGAGCATGAGCAGGGGAAAGGACAGAGAGAGAAGAAGAAGAGGACTCCCAGACTCCCCACTGAGCAGGGAGCCCAATCTGAGGCTCTATCCCAGGACCCCGGGATCATGACCTGAGCAGAAGGCAGATACTTAACTGACGGAGCCACCCAGGTGCACCCATAGGAGTCTACTTTCCTTCATTTCATGTGAATAACCAGTCTTCTCAGCAACATTTACAGAGGAGAATATCTTTTCTTTTTAAGATTTTATTTATTTATTTTACAGAGATCATAAGTAGGCAGAGAGGCAGGCAGAGAGAGAGAGGAGGAAGCAGGCTCCCCACTGAGCAGAGAGCCCAATGTGTGGTTCGATCATGACCTGAACCAAAGGCAGAGGCTTTAACCCACTGGGCCACCCAGGCACCCCCCCGAGACTATCTTTCCTTTATTGAGTATTTTTAACTCCTTTGTCAAATATTAGCTGTGGATTTATTTCTGAGCTCTTGATTCTGTTCCACTGATGTGTCTCTCTTTAATGGAGTACCATATTGTTTTGATTACCATAGTTTTGTAATATAATTTAAAATCAGGAAGCATGATGCCTCCAGCTTTGCTCTTCTTTCTCAGGATTACTTCTTCAGGGTTTTTATGGTTCTGTACAAATTTTAGAATTGTTTTTTTCCATCTCTGAAAAATACCATTGCAATTTTGATAGAGATTGTATTGAATTTATAGATAGCTTTTAGTAGTTGAACATTTTAACAATATTAATCCTGATCCACAAATACAGAATGTCTTCCCATTCATTTGTGCCTTCTTCAATTTCTTTCATCAATATCTTATAATTTTCAGCATACAGGTCTATCACCTTCTTGGTTAAATCCAGTTCTAAGTATTTTATATTTTTTGATATTATCATAAGTAGCATTGTTTTCTATATTTCTTTCTCAGATAGTTTGCTCTTAGCATATGGAAAGGAAACTAATTTTTGTATGTTGGTTTTGTGTCCTGCAGATTTTTTTAAAAAGATTTTATTTATTCATTTGAGAAAGAGAGAGAGACAGAGATAAAGAACACAAACAGAAGGAGAGACAGAGAGAGGAGAAGCAGACTCCCCACTGAGTTGGGAAAAGCATGAAGCTCCATCCCAGGACCTGAAGATCATGACCTGAGCCAACAGCAGATGCTTAACCATCTGAGCCACCCAGGTGCCTCTTGCAAACTTTTTTTTTTTTTTTAAGATTTATTTATTTACTTGAAAGAAAGAGACAATGCAGGGAAAGGGGCAGAGAGAGAGGGAGAAAAAATCTTAATCAGATTCCATGCTGAGATCAAAACCTGAGCTGAAACCAAGAGTCCAAGCCTTAACCCACTGCACTACCTAGGTTCCGTGTATCTTGCAACTTTACTAAATTTGTTCATTAGATGTAACATTTTTAGTGGCATCTTTAGGATTTTCTATATATAAAATCGTATCATCTGCAAACAAAAACAATGTTATATCTTTTTTTTTTCTAATTTTGTAGCTTTTGTTTCTTTTTCTTGACAATTGCTCTTGCTTGGACTCTCAGTACTATGTTAAATAGAAGTGATGAGAGTGGGCACCATTGTCTTATTCCTGAACTTAGAGGAAAGACTTTCAAGCGTTCATGATTGAGTGCAATGTTAGCTGTGGGTTCATCATACATGTCCTTCATTATGTTAAAGTACATCCTTCTGTACACAATTTATTGACAGTTTTTATCATAAAAGGACTTAGAATTTTTTCAAGTACTTCTTCTATAGTTATTAAGATAATCATATGATTTTAATGCACAGGTACATTCATTGACTTGAGTATATTGAAACATCTTTGCATCTCAGGATAAATCCCATTGGACCATGGTGTATGATCCCTTTAACGTGCTATTAAATTTGTTTGCTAGTATTTTGTTGAGAATTTTTACAACTATATTCATCAGGGATATTGGCCTATAGTTTTCTTTTCTTGCAATGTTTTTATCTGAATTTGATATTGGGATAATGCTGGCCTGGTAAAATGAGTTTGTGTTTCCTCCTCTTTAATTTTTTGGAAGAGTTTGAGAAGGATTGGCCTTAACTCATCTTAAGTATTTGGGAGAATTCACCAGCGAAATCAGCTCGTTCTGGCCTTGTGTGTTGTGATGTTTTTAATTATTGATTGAATCTCCTAATTAGTAATTGGCCTGTTCAAATTTTCTATTACTTCATGATTCAGTCTTGGTAGATGATATGTTTTAGGAGTTTATCCATTTCTTCTAGGTCATCCAATTTGTTGGCCTATAATTGTTTACGATAATCTCTTATTATGATCCTTTGTATTTTTGTGCTATCCATTGTAATGTCTTTTCTTTGTTTCTGCTTTTAATTATTTTAGTTTCTTCTTTCTCCTTCTCTCTCTCTGTTTTCTTTTCAAATAAATAGCACTTAGTTTCACTGATCTTTTCTGCCTTTTTAGTCTCTATTTCATTTATTTCTGCTCTGATTTTTGTTATTCCCTTCCTTCCACTAACTCTCAGCTTAATTTGTTCTTCTTTTTCTTGATCCTTGAGGTGTAAATTAGATTTTTCATTTGAGATCTTTTCTTTCTTTCCTTCCTTCCTTCCTTCTTCTCTCCCTTTCATTCTTTCTTTCTTTTTTCCAGTGTAGGGGTTTATTGCTATAAAGCTCCCTTTTAAAATTGCTTTGATTGGGGTGCCTGACTGCCTCTATTGGTTAACCATCTGCTATTGGCTCAGGTCATGATCCCAGGGTCCTAGGATTGAGCCCCCCATTGAGTAGTCCATCAAGCCCTGCACAGGGCTCACTGCTTAGTGGGGAGCCTGCTTCTCCAGTTCCCTCTGCTTCTCCCCCTGCTCCTCCTCTCTCACTCTCTTTCAGTCTAATAAATAAAATGAAAATATTTTTTAAAAATTGCTTTGGCTGCATCCCTTAAGTTTTGGTATGTTGTGTTTCCATTTTTATTTATCTCAAGATCTTTATTTCGCTTTTGCTTTCTCCTTTGACCTACAGTTTCTTGAAGGGTGTGTTGTTTAATTTCTACATATTTATGAATTTTCAGGATTTTCTCCTGTTATTGATTTCTAGCTTCATCCTGTTGTGGTTGGAAAGATTTTATAGTGCAAAACTTGGCAGTTTTGTTTTTTGTTTTTTTCTTTTGTAATGGAAGTGCCTGACTTAAGCTTTGACTGCTGAGGCATCCACTTCAAAGAGGGCTCTCTGGAATAAACACATTGCAAGCCCCAAAACCAGATGAAGAGCCAGATCACCTCTCCATACTGAGGCTCCTTTGTTTTAGAGATCTTGGTTGATTCAAACAACTAACTATTTGGACCACTTGTTTTTCCCACCTTCCAATGCTTTAAGTCCCTGCCCTTATGTTTTAAATTCACCAATAAAAAGTGAACCTGCAGAGCCCAAAGCTCCATCCTGGACCCCAATAAAAACAGAACCTCAGACCCATGCGTATTTTCTCTTTCTATGCCTATGACCTCACTGTGTTGTGTAATTTTCAAGTCCTCTAAGTAATAAACCTTTAGTTTTTTTTTTTTCAACATTTTTTGATGTTCACTTCTGAAGGGCATTTTGCAATCATTCTAAGAACCACATGTGCCGGTTTAATCATAACATTGATTATTGATAGGCTGACACTGGCCCAAAACATTTGATATAAATCCAGTCTTTTTGAATTTGCTAAGACTTGTTTTGTGAACTTCCATATCATCTATCTCATTCTACTCTAATGGGTCTTAGAGAAAATACTTAGGGGTTTAAATTTTGAGGAGATCTATGAGCTTAATGAGTTTAGATGTCCAATTCTCATCCCAGATTTGGGAGGTTCTCACCTATCATTTCTTTATTTTTATTTTTTTATAGATTTTATTTATTTCTTCAAGAGAGAGAGAGACAGAATAAGCAGGGGAGCACATAGGGAGAGGAAGAAGCAGACTCCCTCTTGAGCAGGACCCAGGGATATGACCTCAATCTCAGGACCCAGGGTTTATGACCTGATCCAAAGGCAGATGCTTAATTGACTGAGACACCCAGGTGCTCCTCACCCATTATTTCTTTAAATAAGCTTCTGTCCCTTTCTCCCCCTCTTCTTCTGGGATACCAGTAATGCACAGATTATTTCTTCTAACAGTAACCCATTGTTCATGTAGGCCTTTTTTTATTCTTTCCTTTTTTTTAAATTTGTTCTCTGACTGGATAATTTCAAGTGATGTTTTCTACTTCATAGACTCTTTCTTCTGGTTGATCCAGGCTGATGCTGATGCTTTCTATTGCGTTTTTCACTTCATTCTTTGTATTCTTCAATACAGAATTTTTAAATTATTTTTTAATTTTTTATCTCTCTGTTAAACTTATCATTTTTCATGTATTATTATCCTGATATTATTGAATTGTCTTGCTATGTTTCTTTTTAGTTCACCGAACTTCTTTAAAATAACATTTTTAATTTTTTTTCAGACAAATCACAGATTTCAACTTCTTTGGGGTCAGTCACTGGAAAGTTATTGTGCTCCTTTGTTGGTGACACATTTCCTTGATATTTCATGCTCCTTGATGTCTTGCATTTTTGTCTTCACATTTTGAAGAAGCAGTCACTTCTTCTAATTTTAATTGACTAATTTCTGGAGAGGAATATCTTCCTTTAGTCCTATTAGGGATTCTGAGGCATTCTCATATCTTTTCTATAGCTTCACTGCTCTACACTTCCTGTTCTCTCTCATGGGTGGGGGTGGGAAGCGACCTAAGATTGTATGCCTTCTTTCAGTCTCCTGAAGCCAGACTGAGTGCTGACAATCTCTCATCTGCTTGTTTTTTCTAGGATGGTGCTGAAAGCTCAGATTTGGGTGTTTTCTCTAAACCTGAATAGTTAGGCTAACTTTTTTTGCATGTGCTTACCAGCTGTCTGCAAAGGCTCACTCTTACCACCATCAGAAGTATGCATGTGAAGTCAGCCACAGGGTGATGGGATAGGTAGAGGAGGCACACAGAGCATTGGTACCTGTGAGCCAGCTGGGGATCTGCAGGCAAGGCAACCTTAGAAGCTTATGAACAGGCCTCCTGATGGATCTGTAAAGCAGTTAGTAGGAGTCACATCTCTTTGATATATTCCAATCTGAGTCCAACCTGCTATTCCCCCAACTGCTCACCACCTCTAGTCATGCAGTTCATGACTCAATATTCTGGGTGGGCAAGAATGAAGTGGGTCTCTTTTGCAGCATACTACACAGTTGGTAAAGCTGGATACTCCTTCATATGCTCTCACTTTCCCTCATGAAAGAAAACACCGGGTAAGAAGGTCTCTCTTGGCATTGAACTCTGCTGCCTTGGGAAAGAGGTGACACTTTTAAAGGCAAACTTTTTTTCCTCTCTTCACTGTGTCCAATCTCAGCTATTTTTTTTTCTCCAAGTATGTACTGGTCTTTCTCCATTGGACTCGTGGACTTTTTGCAGAGGCACTCTTGTCCAAGGCCTGATTGTCAAAATCAGTGTTCTTTGAAGGGAAGATAGTAGAAAATTCTTATTCCACCATGATCATAATGTCATTCCTCTCTGTCAATGATGTTTTATAGTTTTCACTGTACAAAGTTTGTACTTCTTTTCTTAAATTTATTTGTAAGTATTAGTTTATTCCTTCTGATGTCATTATACATGGAATTATTTTCTTAGTTTTATTTTTGGATTTCTTTTTGCTGGGATATAGAAATAAAATTGATTTTTATATAGAGATTATGTATTCTGAAGTCTTTCCAAATTCACTTATTAGCTCCAACACTTTGTGAGTGGGTGGATTTCTTAAGATGTTCTATATACATATACATCTCAGAATGAAGATAATTTCACTTCTTTCTTTCTGATCTGGAAGTCCATTATTTATTTTTCTTGCATAGTTGCTCTTACTAGAACCTCTAGTATAATATTTAATTAGAGTGGCAGAAATGGACATTTTTGTCTTGTTTCTGATCTTAGGTAAATAGCTTTTAGTTTTTCACCATTAGGTTTGATCTTAGCAGTACATAATATACTGTTTTGACTAGACATTTTAATATTTTGCAAGGCAAATCTCCACTGACTATTGTTTTTCAGATTTTTACTATATGTTTCCACACTTATTTTTCCATATAAAGTTTAAAATTAGCATATCATCTGCAAAAATCCAGAGGATTCTGATTGCATTTATTGTATATTCAATGTGATAAAAAAATTTTTTAATGGCATTAGCCTGGCATGAAAGAACATGTTACATAGTCGGGCTCTTTTATGTTCTTAATTACCAGTTTCAACTTTTCATCATATAAGTCTTATAACTTTATTAAAATTATTCATACATGAATTTACATTTTGTTATATTGAGAATGTAAGATCTTTCAAATTTATATTCAATGTACAACCAAGTGTTCACAACTATCCATTGGTTACCTTCTGCCTAGTCTTTACTTCAGTCAGGCTCTGCTTTTTCCATGGAACACTGAATTCTTCTTACTCCTAAACCTGTGCAAGCACAGAAAATGATGAACATGCCCATTTATCAGCTTTGCCTGGGAATCAGATGACCACAGTAAGACTTTTTTTCTGACCCTACTGGTCATTTCCTTTGCTTGTCAAGCTTCTCCTCCAAAGATTCTACTTTTCTCTGCTTGTTCTTCCTTTACCCTTTGACAGAGAATGCTTTTTCCATTCAGTCTTGAGATGCTCAGATTTCCGAGATTGGAGTATTCTTCCTATCCCAGTATTCTTTCTTGCTAATTAAAGTCTATCTAATCTACATCCAGACATTTTTTTTAAGGTTTTCTTTTATAAAAAAAATTAACTTGAGAGAGATACAGAGACAGAGCAAGCACAAGCAGGGGAAGAAGCAGAGGGAGAGGAGATGCAGGCTCCCTGTTGAGCTGGGAACCCGACATGGGGCTTGATCCCTGGACCTGGAGATCATGACCTGAGCTCAAGGCAGATGCTTGGCCATCTGAGCCACCCAGGCGCCCCTACCTACATCCAGACTTTTTTTTTTTTGACATTTGTATAATACTATATAGAATGAATATGAGTGGTATATATTATGTATGTATGTATGTATATAATAATATTTCGTATCTATCCACCATGCTGAAACTCTCAGTAGGGTAATACATTTTTTAAACTGAGCTTCTTTTTTTTCCCTCAGTATTCATTGAAATACTAGTTATCTGATAATCTTCAAATAATTAGCGTTTATCTCTTCCAATATTTATACCAAGTATTTTTCTCTCTTGCCTTGTCACATTAGTGAGAATTGCCAAAACACTGTTGAATTGTAGTGTTATTAGCAGGCATCCTCTCTGTTTCTCAATATGATACAAAAATCTATTGTATTACTCAATTTAATATATTAGTTGTGTTGTGTTGGTTTCTTCATATTAAGAAAATTTCCTTCCTTTTCTATTTTACTTTAGAGCTTTTTCATGTTAATCAGAAGTGATTCTGAAACTTTATCAAAGGTTGTTTTGATAAAATGTTTTAGTAATATTGTATTTCCCCCACAATTTGTTAATATAAAAATTTTATTGATAGAATGCTAATGATAAAACTTCCTCAAATACCTGAAATAAACTTTATGGTGTACTCTTAATACACTGCTGGATTTTGTTTACAATTTTTTTTTTTTTTTAGAATTTTCACATATTTGTAGGGTACCTGGATGGCCCAGTCAGTTAAGCATCTGACTTTATTTCAACTGAGGTCATGATCTCATGAGATGGAACCCCGCTCTGGGCTCTCTGGTGAGTGTGGAGCCTGTGTAAGATTCTCTCTCTCCCTTTCCCTATGGCCCTTCCCCTGTTTTCTCTCTCCCTCTCTCTAAAAAAAAAAAGAAAAGAAAAAAAAGTATTTTCCTATAATTATAAGTAAAATTGGCCTATAATGTTTATTTTTGTATATTTTGTCTTTATCAGATTTTGGTGTAGGCAATACTCATACCTTGAGAAGCAGATAAAACCTACTGTAAAATCACATTTAATTTTTTTTCAAATTCTTTTTATTTGTTGGTCTGTTCCAAAAAAATCTTAAGAGACCATGATAATGATGTTCAAATTGTTTAAGGTCTAGTATTTGAAGAGGGATTAGATTCTGAGAGTCTCTTTTCTTCATTTCCTATATTTACTTTTTACAGATTTATTTATTTATTTATTTTAGAGAGAAAGAGAGCGCAAGCAAGGGGAGAGGGAAAGAGAGAGAGAATCTCAAGCAGACTCCCTGCTGAGCACCAGCCTGACGTGGGGATCTATCTTAACCACCCTGAGATTGTGACCTGAGCCTAAAAAGAGTCTGATGCTCAACTGACTAAACTACCCAGATGCCCTTCTTCATCTCCTTTAATAACATCATACTATTGCAGGGCCTGATTTTCCAACTAATTCCTGACTAAACTACCCACACTTATTATTCTTCTGCTTCGACTTTTTTTTTCTGTGTTATGCTGTTGGATCGTACTACTTTGTTTTTCACGTATGTGTATCATCCTCCAAAAGAGATTACTGTCAGTATAATTGTATTTGCAAGGCACGATTGCTTCCAAAATATTGCCACCATATGTTCTCTAAACGCTTTGCTGAATTAAAAAAAGATGTAATTATACAAAATAATTTTGTGGTTGATATTCTATTAGTATCAGACCACCTTCCCAAACAGTATTTATTTGCATGTTGTTCTTTCAATATCATTTTTCAAGTGTATTTAATGGCACACATTACATTGTTTTATAATTAAAGGTATGTATATCTGTTGCCCAAATTCAAGGGTGAAGTCCAAGTCTTGTCTACCTTTTTTCTTTTCACATGCATTGCAGCACTGAGTACACAATAGGTGACAATAAATGATATGTGAATTAATAAGTTGGTTCTACATACCTCTGTAGTCAAGTCATGCATCATAAATAAATTGGAAAGAGTAAATGTGTTTATATACAGTGAAAATCATTTACTTGAAATAATAACTCAGCAACTGATATCATGAGTCCTGCATTCAAGATTCATCCAGAATATTG